>NC_091822.1:122306607-122506607 GCF_038994185.2 Dermacentor albipictus | reverse complement strand
CCGCAGGGAGCATATACAGGAACACTATCCGTTGTACGCTATGCGCTAAAACTGTCTAGTGACATTTCGGTGTCCAGTACGGGCGCCTTTTCGTTCACAAGGGATGGTATGCCCGGAGCCACAAAGAAGCCATGAGCATGTTGCGGGAACTATTAACGCTACTAATAAAACAAGTGGCAGGGTAGTCCCAAAAGCTCAATGTACTTGATACAACACCGTATACTGTTTAGTCTATACAGAGATCACTACAGACTCAACATTGTCCGTTCTCACGTTACGTTTCCGCTCAGGAAGGCCAATTCGCGCGCGCGCGCACACACACGCGCGAAAACCTAGAAACGCCAAGCCCGTTGATGTCATACGAAACTAAATATCGTCGAGTTGCCCTGTCGGTCGGCTGCGTCAGATTGCATGCAGACACGCACGCACATACGAATTGTGACAGTCGTATGTGAAACGCAAAAATTAAAATAAGCCAGAATGGTTCATTTCTGTTGACAGATGAGAGGTAATGGGGCGAAAGCAAAAAAAAAAAAAAAGTGCCAGGAGCTGTCGGCAATTTAAAACCCGCGAGACGAAGAATGAATGAGAGCTGCAAAGCTCCTAATAAATGCCGTAGAAAGGGGCAGCGGTCGGAAAGGGGGGGGGGGGACAGAAAGGAAACAGAAAACAGCGGCGAGGGGGAGAGGTGACCACGACAGCAAAAGGAAAACGAATAAAACAAACAAATAAAGGGGGGAAACGTGCGAACGGGAGCTTAAACAGCACGGCGGTGAGCCGTGCGCAGACAAATTGAGGATCGAGCTCAGTCAAGGTTGGGCTTCCGCGTCTACTATAGGCACTCAAGGTCGTGGCGAAAAGGCGCCACACACGTCGACGGAGGCGACAGCGCAGAACGGGAAGCCGAGAAGAGGGCAATAAAGGCTATATACAACGCCCCAGCTGTTGACACCGGCTGTGTACGTATATATATATATATATATATATATATATATATATATATATATATATATATATATATATATATATATATATATATATATATATATATATATATGCACAGAACAGCAGCGAGAACGGGAAGGAATGAATGAACAAAGGAACAAGAACATGCGCGACTTTTTGGCGCTCGAGTTGCAGACCAGGAAACGAGGGCAAACAAGAACGCCAGAGACCGTATTCTGATAGTAACAACTACTACACCAACAATGACAACAACGACGCGACCACAGCAGAGAAGTACTTTACTCTCAGCTGTAACTTAGAACGACTGAATGTTTGAGCAGTTTGGCAGCAAAGCGTGCAAGCACAGACAAAAGTAGAACGAAAAGGCGTTTATGTTGTTGTTCGTGTCGCCTTTTGCGTCCCACTTTTGTCCGCACTTGCACGCCTGCCTTTAAGTACAACGAATCTCAAGTGTAAGTCAGAACGCGAGCAGTATGCCCCAGGGCGTCGTCAGCCTATCTCGTTAAAAATAAAATAAAAGAAAGAAAGAAAGAAAGAAAGAAAGAAAGAAAGAAAGAAAGAAAGAAAGAAAGAAAGAAAGAAAGAAAGAAAGAAAGAAAGAAAGAAAGCTTTCGTAGACGTATGCGAGTGCGATTGACTCATCAAAGACAGCGAAGCAGCACATATAGAGGAACTCTCATACCATTCGGAAGTCAGAGGAGTCCGGTAATACCAAAGGCTTAAGACTGTTGCAAACGCTCTGCTATATCCCAGCCTAGTAAGTTTATACTTTCCGCTATATAACCGAGGCATGTTCATGTTGCACATGCTACACCCAGTGCACCAGTTCGCGCTACGTACGATGCATCTGTGCCTGGTCGATAATGACCATGCCGTACGTTCCCGTCTCACAGAAAACCGTCATAAAAGTATAAGGAGACAACAATCGCCGCTGCCAAATATTTCAAAAGCCTATATACTGTAGCGCTTCCCGTGGTCGCCGTAGAGAACAAATTGACAATATGTACTATACATACTAGTTGGGAAAGTGCCCACGACGGCGGCGAAACATCAAACGTGCCGCAAAGAAAAAAGAAAAAAAAACAGCCGACGCCTCGCATCCTTGGGAGATCTCGGGCAACAAGTCAGAGAGGAAAAGCACGCGCAAGGCGCCAGTGGCGGCGTCTTTTATTTTTTTTATCACTTTTCGCCGTACCCCCCAAAGCGCGCCGGGTGGTGCCGCCCAAGAAATGCGCCGGCCCTCTTCGCGTCCCTCCCGTGGCTAGCTAGCTCTCTCTCTCTCTCTCTGTCTCTCTCTCTCTCTCTCTCCCTTTCGCTTTTTCGAGAGAAGCTTTATATTGAGGCCAATTAAAGCGAATACGAAGCGGCACCGCGGAGGGTCGTATACGGCGCTCGAGCACACGCCCGGCGTGCCATAGCGCAGATGGCCAAATAAATGCCCACTCGTCGGCGCCGCCCTTGTTAGCTGACCGAGTAAGTTGCTTTCTTTTTTTTTTTTAAGAACGCGCTTAAATAGGGTGTTTGTGTGTATGAGTGCGTGAGAGAGGAAGAGAGAGGCCATCGAAATGCCGTTTATTCTTCTCGAGCGAGCAGCACAACGACATATCACAAGTAATTTTTTTTTTCTTCCTAAGTATACTGTCATGGCCTAGAACGAGCTTCCTGCCCGCGTCGTTTTGAATAGTGGAGTACGTCACGATCGAGTGAGCCGTAAAATTCGAAAAAAATAAATAAAATAAAATGCACATCCAACGCACATCTTGGAATCTATGCTATAAATTAGCCCATTTCATTCCTGCGTCACAGGCGTAAAGAAAAAATGAAAAGAAGAAAAGAAACCTGCAGCACAGTATTGGCGGCGAGGAGTTACGGAGTCGCCCTCTATCGGAAGCGCCTCGCTGGCGTAGTATGAGGGATCACGTGGCGCGCTCCTCATAGGTTTTGCTGTCAGCGCTCACTGAAAACACCACGCGCGAGCTCTCCCGGACATTTCTGTAAGTACTTTAGAAACGAGAGAAGTTTCTTACTGTCTAAATAATCATCTTGGGCAAACTGAAAGCACACAATCGTTTACAGACGCTATCTCTTTACCGAATACGTACAGCGAATGCCACTGCGCGCGGTCGCCGCGATGGAGTCTCCCGAACCGGCTTCTTGCGTGAAAGGTAGGTAAACGCTGGGAGCAAACTATGTGAAATATGTTCTTATAGTGTTTGTATAACTAAATGGAGTGTAATAGAACGAAGCCTGAATGCAGCGATCGCGCAGATTCGCAGCGACCGACTGCGCGTCTGCATGCTTGTCTGCGCACTGTGTCGCTTTCTCCGCGCGCGCGTTTTCGCACCGTGCCATGAGCTTTAGGCCGCAGAATATGAGCATTTGACAGTATACAAGCAACCATTGTTGCGTGGGCGCTATCAGAGCTGTTCAAAAATAATTTCATTGTAGAGACTTCGACGCCTACGGGGACTGTTATGTGCCGTCGCGACGATTCAATCTTTTTTTTTCTTCTAAATTCTTCGAGCTTTCAATACTATTTCTCGAGTTGCGTCGCACTGTATGTTTGTCGGTGTTCTCAGCGTGCAAATTCCCGCTGCTCCTTTTTTGTAATCCAGTGCATTAGTTCATAACACAAACATGACCATATGCCATGCTTTTTTAAAATATGCTTCTTACCGCTGCCCTTCCACTCCACTTGCCAGTATCTATAGCATCGACAAGTTCATAGACCAAACCGTCATGACATTAGTCGGGCAGCGGACTCGGGCGAGCGTCTCAGTGCGCGTTTTCAGAACATCGCAGACCGGGCGCCGTAGCAGACATCTTCCTCGCGTCTGTGCTTGCTGCATACCCGAGTTGTAGCCGATGACTGTTTGCCGGTTTTATGTTTCGCGAGCCAAGCTTCACGCAGCTTCTTGTCCTGCGGCTCCGTGTGAATAAGCCTGACACCGGCCTCCGTTACGTGCGTCCGGCCCTGCGGCACCGAGCAGTAGCCTACCATGTTGTGCGCCTTCAAAGGCAGCCACTACCTATTGTAGTGCTTTCAAGCGTTGTAAAGGAGACACTCGAAGCGGGAAAATTTCGCCACTAAATGAGGACCGCAGCGTACGAGGGAATTTAAACTCGTTTTCAGCTCGCTTCGGCGCGCCCGAAGCAGCCGACGCGGCCGCTATGTCCACGTGATCCCTCCTAGCACGTCACGCCGACGGTGGCACCAGCTTTTCCAGTGGTGGAGCTCGAGGCCAATACTGCAGGGGAATGCCAACGGAACACCGAGATACCCCACTATCCCCAATCCCAATGGGTGGCCCTGCTGCTCAGCTCCAGTCAGGATGACTGCAGCACCAGCTGGTGGATCGACCGGGACCCTCCGGCGGCCCGCAGGCGCCCTAGAATAAGCAGCCCTCCTCACGGAAAACTGCATCAATAAAGTTTATACTCATTGCGGCACGCGCGCATGCGCTCCCACGCAGCCGCGTGCCATACACAAGAGTCGAACACACGGCGACCATCTCAGGGAGCTCGTCGGCGCTGGAACGATGTGCACTAACAGTGTCGCTCGACCGTTTAGCATTGTTTCTCTCGTTCGCATAGCATATGCTCATAAAGTTTCACTTGTGAACGAGCTTCACGATAGTCAATGCTTCTAACAAAGCACGTTCCCTATACTCGTTATAGCTGATCAAATTGAAAGACTAAACTTTTCTTCTTGCATCATTCTGTGTATCGTTTTATTTTCTAAACATTCCGACAACTTATCTCACGCGAGCAGATGCGCAACTAAGCGGCAGACGGAAGTTCGGTCCGCGCGCGTGTACGTAGCAGACGACGGAGGCTCCGCGGACAAAGCCGTACGGCAAAATCTCAAAGTAGCCAAGCAGAACTGGTCGGCTATACGGGCTAAGCCTTTTTTTTTCTTTTTTTCAGCTGAACGGTGTCGCGCCGAGCAGCAGGTGGTGCATATTGTGCAACGCCACAGCGCGCGGCCTTGGCAACGTGTCGACGCGGGCCGGCTTCACGTTCCTTCTACAACGTGCCAGAGGCCACGAGAGTCGCGAGGCGAACGACAATGCCGAGACGTGGACACCCCGCAGACAGGGACGCTCGTACAGCGCGCAAGAGCGATGGCTCTGGCGCCATTCTGCGAGCGCTTTTGATGAGGCGCCCGATCAAATCTTAGACTGAGCTGCTCGTATACGTTTATAATATAATATTTGGGGTTTCCAAAACCACTTTCTGATTATGAGGCACGCCGTAGTGGAGGACTCCGGAAATTTTTGACCACCTGGGGTTCTTTAACGTGCACCTAAATCTAAGCACACGGGTGTTTTCGCATTTCGCCCCCATCGAAATGCGGCCGCCGTGGCCGGGATTCGATCCCGCGACCTCGTGCTCAGCAGCCCAACACCATAGCCACTGAGCAACCACGGCGGGTGGACGTATACGTTTAAGTGTAAACTCTCTGTTGTTGAAACGTATTTACGATATCCCATTACCCTTCCCTCTTGACTATTGATTGCCATCAGGCTTCGACGAGGCCGGAGCAGTCGTGGCGAGGCTCGTCCCACCAGGGCGAGTAAGGAGTGTGCGCTTAGGATACACTTGCGCTATAATGATCGTCTCCGACGGTTCGCGTTCGCGTCCCAGAGTCTGTTTAATACCTTTTGGCAAAGCAGTAGCACTACAGGGCAAGTAATACGCGGTATATTCGTCTTCTGGGTCCCTTGCGTGGGAGGGGACTGTCGTCAGCAATATACATCTTTGGTTGTGGGCTCTTCCATTCCTGAATTAAAAATATCGTGTCCCTACCCAGGAATCGAAATGCAGGACATATATATATATATATATATATATATATATATATATATATATATATATATATATATATATATATATATATATAGTTCTCATCCGTAAAGCGCGACGCATACTGTTCGTGAATGAACTGTCGACGAACACAAATAATAACCACTTGCAAAGCGGCATGGGGCGAAGCAGCCCATGCAAAAACGTTACAGAAGTTTCGCGCAGTGCGAAAGCGGGTCTCCATACTGAAAGAAGAGAGAGAGAGCACAAGCAAGGCTCGGCGAGAGCCCGGCCGTGAAAGGCGCCCATGCAGTCCTTCTCGAGACGTGGCACGCCGTCCTCCACGATTCGTCCCCGCACACGCAGTAACCCACATACAGCTTCACCAACAGCGCGCACCCACCCCAGTCCGGTGCCGACCAACGCGCGGTCGCGTCCTTCGGCAAATGCCAAGGATATCGAGCTTCCTGGCGCGATACTGGCGTAAGCGCGCATTCCTGCAGTATATCCGCTCGTCCCAGACGCCCAATAGAGAGCTTTAGTTTAGGGGACGCAAGCGGCTTGCGCACGCAAGAACGAGGGGCGACGGTACTGCGCATGCGCAGACACTAACGTAGGGGCCTGCGCATGCGCAGTAGCGTCGCCCCTATTTCTTGCGTACGCAAGCCGCTTGCGTCCCCTGAACTAACACTCTCTAATAACGCCGCGGCTCGTCCAACCTTTTCGGCGTCGAAATTTCGCTTCAGTTACCGGCAAACTCTCTCGAGGACGAATTTTCGTGGAAGTTGCCGGGCGTACGCGCGTTCGCCGCGGACCAGGCGGGCTTTGCAAGGACATTTCATAACGAAAACAACAACGAATTTAAGAATGCGTTCTTAAATGTTCCCTATAGACGACTCCTAGTCCGTGCAAGAACGCGTTCTCAAATTTGTTGTTATTTTCGTTCTGAAATGTTCGTGCAAGCCGCCCAAGGACATTATGTACGTATAATGGCAAACCGTGTGCAACGATTAGCAAACATGTCATCTTTATTCGTCCAACTGTTGTATCAGACACGGGTGCGACCAAAAAAACATTTATTCGGCGATCACTCCCGCATATACTGGGGCGCCGTGGCTGACTGGCATGCCCAGATGTCAACGCAACACAATGACTTGTATGATACAACTATACGTACGGATAAAAAAGGGGGGGGGGATTCGATGGGATCGATCTGCAATGAAGCCGATAGAAAGACAACAGACAGCGAAGGAAAATCAATACAGAAAATCACAGGAAATTAGATACTACAGGTGGCCGAAAAAGGAATGCTGCCTAAGCCAATGGTTCGACAAGGGAGCTTGCGTTTTTCAGGGCACTGTTGATTTATTTCCTGATTCGCAAATGCGCTTCTCTGGACAGCACATTCGCCCAATTAATGGCGGCACCGGTCACCGTTAAAATAACGACGAAGTGCTAGCTGCGGATGCTGGGGCTTGTCCCTTGCGCATTGTTTCGTCACGAAAGTCACGTCTACATTTTCCTTGTCATAAGACAAGCAAACCGTGGTTGTGCCCGCTGTGATCGCGCGAAAGCTTCCGAAAACGAGGGGTGACGTGGCGTTGTGGCGATGCCCTCTCCCCTTACGCAACACCTGGCGCACTAGCGAAGCAGCAGGCTTCCGCCCGGTCCGCCCCGTCGAGGCGCGCTCGTGAGGTGACGTCACAAACAACGGGAATTTAGGTGCCGTTTCGCTGCTACAGACGCCGCAGGCTTTTTCGCTCCAATGGACCATTTTGTATACTTTCGCATCGAAATACTCAGCGAAGACGGGTGAAAATTCAAACAAGCTGTCACGCGCCCTTCCAGTTCCCTTTTCGGATGAGCAAATTTACTCACCACTTCTCTTATCATCATCATCCATACCAATACTTTCACTCCCCTTCCCTCCTCCCCAGTGCAGAGTAGCATACTAGAGCGCACTAGCTCAGGTCGACCTCTCTGTCTTTCCTATAAATAAATTCTATACATTCATTCCCGCCAGAAGACATGAGTTTACGAGAATGGCGATTTCGTGCTTATGCGCAGCGCCTGTAGCCCCCAAATTAAACGCAGGACGCATCAAACTCCCCCTGGAAGGCTACCACGCTGAGAGACGAAAAAAAGATGAAGCGAGGGGGGGGGTCATCACGTAAAGGATATGCGGACCCTCGACTCCAATGTGGGAGAGGTGCTTGAGAGAAAGCGTCTGCTTCGAGAAGGGTAGCTCGCCTCCTCGCATCATGGCATCGCACCATTCATTTTACTTCTATCTCAGCTACCAATGTACATCCTTCTTTTTTTTTAAGTTCTTGAGGTAGAACACTTCCTGGACGGTGCTTTACAACTTCTGCTGCATAATCAATATTTCTGACGGGACTTGGCAAGGGGACCTGACTAGGCTGCTACTCATTGCGCGGCCCGATATATTATAGCAGCGTTGCAGACGTCCGAGTGAGCCGCGCAGGCAAGTGCCAGGACGTCACAATTGTTCTGCTCCCATGTGGCCACCTTCCGTTTCATGACGTCATGAGACAAAAACCTACCTGATATAAACCGAAAATGGTTTGTAGAAAAAAAAAATATTGTAGGAAATTGTTTAGGTCGAGGCTCGTTAGTATTGCTTCCATGGTTTCGATTTACACAGGACTTCCAATTAACGCAAAAAAAAAACGTGGGAAGAGTCAGGTCAGCACTGCCGTATGAGCGGCATTATCCGTTAACGCACACGCATACTTGAAAATGTGCGCTCGTAGGAGTGGTTCATAAATGTCCGACGCGGGCCGCCTGTTGTGACATTCTGCGCTTAAACAATATCCTAAAAGAACCAGTGTCTGGACCCATGAACGACGAGTTTCCTTAGGTATCGCTTTACGTTCGGTTTACAAAAAGATGCGCTGCCTATGTATACTTGGAAAGCTCGCCGCGATGCTAATGATTCGAATGCTAGAGAGACCTCTAGACCGATGCTCGCATTCGCGAACAAGAAATCGTGCGTCCTATTCGAATGAAAGATACAGATACGCGTCATATAATTCGATGTAACGTTAAGTCCCACACTTCTATGTAGCAATATATGACGCAATTATTACACATAAGACGTCGCGTGGAGTCTGAATCTGCATGCACACTTACCACCGAACAAGCGGAGTGACATCGTTTCTGCGACTAATGGCCACAGCGCACCGCTGGCTCTCGCGACCAATGAAGACGTAGTGTGTCGCGTACACTGCAAGCACAAAGGTGTACGCGCAGCAAGATTCGACGCAACCTGTCGTCCACGTGCTGTACAGTTATTCGCAACCTACGACGTATATTTACTCTACAGAAAGCGTCGCAGATTAAAAAAAGGGATATGCAGGTGCAACGCACATCCTGGATTCTGTATACGTGAAGCGAACTGCTTTCGTGAAGCTGTACTTAAAAATTTGCTCACTTCGTTCCCGCTGTCTTTGGCTCAAAAGAAATCACGGCACGCACGCACGTGCTCGTCTCTTGCAGCCGTGCTATACGCGTAGTGCGACACACGCGGCGATCATCTCGAAGAGCTGGTTGCCGCTGGCACGACTGAAGCGTCTACGTGCGACCGTGGCCTCTAATTGACGGAATTCAACTTGGAGATTGAGGCTCATTCGTTTGTTTTTGCGGCAAGTTGTTTCGCGTTTTATGAAGGCAGAAAGAAGCCTTGTGTCTCATTATAGTCAGTCGACCTTGAGCGCAAAACGCGTCGTCGAAACGAAAGGTACAAAAAAGGCTACGAACCCTCGACCTTTGGTGGGAGTCTATAACCCTCCACCTTTGTAATTAAGAGGGATCACTAAGCGAAGTACACTAAGCGAATTACGGGGATAAGTAAGCGAATTAAGAGGGATGACTAAGCGAAGTAGACTAAGCGAATTAAGGGGAATGTGTACGTCATATGCCCGTCCTTAATGCATCGGCACTAGAGCTTTCACCTTCAAGTCGTCTTAGGGATACCATAATTAAGAGACCCTGTGATTTTTTGTTTACTCGAGACCAAAAAGATGCCTTTCCGCTAACAATTAATCAAATGTGACTGATGATTTTGTGTCATTCAGTGAAGACATTCTCGGTTCTCTGAGAGGATACATGCGCGAAATAGTGGTCTCTGTCAATATGTTTACAGTCAGATTTACCACGATACACGCTTCTAAGAAAAAAATTGCGCAAAGAATTTATTGATGCACTCATGCCAGAGCTTCTATATCGATGGACACACAGCGGAGGACAAAAACAAATATATTTTAATGCGAATAAAAAGAATGAACCAGTTAAGCCAAACATGAGAATTTTCTTCCTCAAATTACAACGAACACAGTATACCAGTCTACCAGTGAAAACATGGCTGAGCGAAAAAGGTCTGGTCGTAGCCAGCTGGAAGACAATGCCTATGCTGAGTAATAATTAAAAAAAAACTGTGACCATTAGCGCATGTTTTCCTAGAATGCTGGGACCCGGTGTTCTATACATAGAACTATAATAGGAGAACGAGCTACCACTCAATCCGCACGGAAGCAGTTTTCTACCAGCTAACATGCTATCATGTTATCATGCTCCGTGGCGTGCCCAGCTTGTGGAAAACGCGCATGCAGGTTAGACATTCCGACTTCAATATACGCTGAGTACGTCGAAAATTCACAGAAAATGCTGTTCAGTACACGCAAGTTTATAGGATGCTGCCCGAACCGCTCCATTGGATTACACTGCTTGACGACGCGGCTGTATACTAAAGACATATTATTCCAGTGGCGTCGGCAAAAAATCGGCTGACTCGTTTTAACAAATCGTGCTTTGTTTTGTCTTGTCGAAACCGGCAATAAAGAAAACAAAAGAGCATCGGACTGGTGAGATGGGGTACCGAAGTTCGATCCCACAATCGGGCGCGTTATTCTCTCTCTCTCTCTCTCTGTGCGTGCGACACACACAGAGAGAGAGAGAGAGAGAGAGAGAGAGAGAGAGAGAGAGATGTTCTTCCGCAAGACAGCAGCAGTACCCAGCAGCCACAGTCAGTAAATTCCGGGAGTGTTCGCAAGGAAAGCTCGGCGGAAAACACAAAATACAATACGCGCGGACTGAGGCGGCTACGAGCGCACTATACTTAGCTTCCGCACCATTGCCTGCTAAGTACCGGAAACGCCCTTGCTGTTCGTGTGCGTTTCTTTCTTTTTTTCTTTTTCGTACAACATTAGCGCTCCCCTTCGCACAAATGTCGCACCAACCAGCTAAACAATACACTATCCTGAAACGGGAGAAGAGAGGCCGCGCGATACTACTGGGCGGAATTCACTGAGTGTGTGTGTGTGTGTGTGTGTGTGTGTGTGTGTGTGTGTGTGTGTGTGTGTGTGCGTGTGTGTGTGTGTGTGTGTGTGCGTGCGTGCGTGCGTGCGTGCGTGCGTGCGTGCGTGCGTGCGTGCGCGTGCGTGTGTGTGTGTGTGTGTGTGTGTTTGCCTCTCTGTCTCGGTCAGCAACGCCACAGCCTACATACGCGGTTCAAACCCGTGCATCGCCTGGCTCAGGTAAATCACGGAGACTCGGCGGTGTAAACAGCCATGCACTGACAAACACGCCGATAGCTTATCGTTAGTTTGCTTGCGTCGTTATCGCAGCCTCGTCTAGACGATTTGCAAGTGCCCAGGTCATGCAGAGTCGCTGAACCCGTTACACTGTCCAAGAAGCAGCACGCGTCCTCTCTTCTCACGAATAGACTATCGTATACTTGATGCATGAGCACGAGCTTCAATTATATATAAATAAATAAATAAATAAATAAATAAATAAATAAATAAATAAATAAATAAATAATGTACTCAGTGTCGAACACGTTTCAAACGCGTTTTTGTTCTTAGAGGCATCGACGCCTGTGCGTCAGTATAAGTGAGGCTTTCCAGATGAAAAACACCCATTTGTCATTTGTCCAATGACGTGGTACGATCGCGCGGGTTTTGTATAGGATCCCAGACGATCATGTCAAACTTCTGATCATATGATATGTAAAGCTACCTTCTCGTGGGTACTTGAAAGTGTTTCAAGGAATCAACATCGACATGAACGAGCTTGACGTCAGGCCTATAGCCGATCGCACAGAACGAACTATTGGAGCGGCGTGCCAGTCACCGATTCCGCGGGGCTGTGCGTGGACCACACACGCAAGCCCTGGGACGGTGCAACGCACAAGAATTTATTTCGCTACATTCCATACTGTTTTTATAATACGACGACTGGCCGATCTTGGCTATAAAGTACGCTTAATGCCCAACGTTTATACAGACCACCGACAAAGCGCGGAAAGCAAAACAAAAAAAACATTAAACTGTGGGGTTTAACTTCCCAGTCGCATATGAGAGTTGGAGCAGGAGGGCTCTGATTTAATTACGGAACCACCAGGGGTTCTTTTACTTGTACCTAAATCTGTATAAGCATAAACTAGCCTTTTCTTTTCTTTTTTCTTTTTAATCGCCCCCATCGAAACGCTGCCGCCGCGGCCGATATTGGAAGCTGCAAAACCTCGTGCACACGGCACGCTGATCGCTATAGCCGCTGATCGGGCTACCGCGGTGGACGGACGGAAGAAAAAAAAGAAAGAAAAATGGAATACGGACTGGTTACATTATTATCCGGCCGGCTCGGCCCTGCAGGCGTCGCAGCGCCTGCTGCAAAGGAACTCTGCACACATTGTCCAAAAACGAGGTCACCCCCAACGGTGCGCGAGAGGTGTGCATGTACGTGTACATGTACACACGCTATATACACGCACGTCGCTGCTTCCGTGATCTCTTCTCGGAATCTCCCGCGGAGCGAGCGAGGCAGTTCTCATTAGGAAGCAACGTTCGTCAAGTTTAGAACGACAGAAAGCTGAGCTAGTTGGTAAGGTTTCCTTATGCAAAAAAGGTGAGGCGTGCAGACAGGACACTAGAGAAGTGGACAACGCGAACATATATATATATATATATATATATATATATATATATATATATATATATATATATATAGAGAGAGAGAGAGAGAGAGAGAGAGAGAGAAGGCACACGGAATACACACGCGCAGCCGCTATACATTTACTTTCAACAACAGACTATTTTCAATACCGAGCCGTACCATATACCTCTCGCGCACTGCGATAGATCACTTGCAAGAAGTCACTCCTTAAAGAAAAGAAAAAGAAAGGGAGAGGGGAAGGAAAACTAGCCAGAAAACAGCTTTAATACACACGTGTTCCTCGCATAACGTTTTATCACCGCTTGTGCGTCTATATGTGCGTATAGGAAACCCTATAGCGCTTTAGGAGGCAATACGATATATTGATCGCTCGCCGAGGCAGGATTCACCAAGTGCGTCGATGCACGTGCTCAGCCTTTGTATACGGTTAAGCTGGTAACCTCGGCCTTATATATCTTTCTAAAATGACAGTATTATCCAATATTGCGCGGGACCCATGAAACTGAGGATGAAGCGCGAGAAATTCGTGAGGAGGCACTTAATTCGCCTTACTGTTCCTTGCGTTCCCTTAATCGCTCGTTAATGCGCATCTTGCTTGTCTGGACGACACGGTTCTCCCCACAGGACAACGCGGAATGCCGTAAATCACGCATGGTTTCCGGTCTACATAAACTTACTCCTAGGCTTTTATTCCGATGCTAAACAGCACGCGCGTTTGAGTACGCGAGAAAGAGAGAAGGAGATATAAAAAGTACACTGCAATAATGGTTAAATGAGTTCTAGAACGCGTGCCGACTGTGTGGTTGAGGGAATCCGGCAAGGGAGGTTCGGCATGCAAGCAGTGCCTCGCATTCGTGACTGCCATCTTAAGGCAATGATATATCGTATACAGCCCAGAAACCTCGCGTTTTCTTTTGTTTCACAGGGGATATATGTATACGTACGCCCTGTGCTTTAACGTGCCGGAAGTGCACATCGAGTTCTAAGGGATGACGCTGTGGTGGGCTCCGGATTCGCACGAGCGCTTTGCATCTCGGCCCCATCGGCGGGTATCGAACCTGCGGCCTTTTGCTACTACGCATACAGCCACTGATACACCAGCGGCGGGTGTGCTTGCGCGCCATCTTCCTTTCCGCTTGATATATAGTCGAATATAAGGCACTGAGCGGTATCACATAAAACCGATACGCCGCCACAGGTAAACGCAGCCGCGGCCAGGAGGCAACCTGCTACTCCGGTCACGATCACTGCAGCAGGTCCTTGCACGAGCGTGCGATCGCCCGCGCTTATATATGGATATGTTGCCATGGCGACCAACAAATACCAGCGCGAAGATCTCGAACCCGGCGAGACGCGCCGTTACCGCCAACGAACCAATTGTCCAATCGTTTCTACAGATCAGCTGTGAAAACTATATATACTAAGGAGTTCCAACTCACGGCGTGGCGCCCTGTGTTCCACTTCTTCCTTCTCCTCCACCTCTCGGGTGTAGGTGATGTGCGCTACCATCGTCATGGTGACCCCGCTCTTTTCCTCGTCGATTCGCCGAATCTGCTCTCTCCGTCAATCCAACAGCGCAAACGACGTGCCAAGAGGGATGCCCGCGTCCGGAGCGTATGTATGAAACGTCAAACTTTGCCCACACTCGACGCGTTTAGCACAACTCGCTCAAGAGAACGTGTATGCACGATCCAGTCGGTGGCACGCGCAGATCCACACGCACAAAAGCGGGCCACACGCACGAGAAAAGTGCCGCGAACAAGGAGATCTACCCGAGCTACTGGTGGGGGGGAGGGATCGCAATCAAACGTCGCCAACTCAAAAATCGGTGCCGTGCGCAAAACACAGCGAGGAGAGAAAACAAACGCGCCAGGCATGCATGTACAAGAAAGGAAGAAAAAAAAATCACGGAAACAAAAATGAAACCCTGGGACCCAGGTGGCCCCCGCGCACCCCCAGATCTATGCAAGCTTTCTCGCTCATACGCGGGCTCGGAGGTGTGGGCTCTCGTCCCACGCCCGCAATCCTCGACAAGACGTTTGCCGCGCCGGCGCCCCTGACGACTATACGACGCCGCCTTATTTGGATGAATGGAAAGGCGGCCGCCGAGAACTGGCGCGCCTCAAGAACGCGTCCGAGGGATCGACAATATACTGCGAGGGGCAAGGCGTACGAACCAGCCGCGGTACACGAACCAAGGTTACAAAAGGGGAGAGTGTCGTATGCGCCACAAACGTACATACACACGCCAGTTCCAACCCGGGGAAAATACCACGCGTTGCGCGGCGTGCGAGAGTTGTTTGTGTGCGTCGCATATACGTATATAGCATACGCATACTTCTATGCGTGTGCGTAAGCATGGATGTATGTGGAGCGACCCACGCCGGTTGCGCCACGTGACCACGTATGCCGAAAAGCGTGCGCCGCCGCCTCTGCTGCGACTCGCTGCTCCGCATACAACGAGGTGACGAAGAAACGTTTGTGTACTGCGTAGAAGAACACTGCTGGCGGCAGACTGCAGTCGTCGGGTGGACCGCGTCTACACACGCGGAGAAAAAAATGGAGCGATCGCTGGGGGCTCTCGGAAGGCCTTTGCGTACCACAACGGCCGCAGGCGTGCCACGATGGGCGGATTACAGTGCTTTCGGCGGGTTTCTCCGTCGAGTTACGGCCGCAAGGAACAGGTAGGCCGCGTATATTCGTTGTGCGTCAGTATACATAGTCCCACGCACGCAAAGAAAAGTTCTTATACGATGCCGGCCAACGGCAAGCAACTCTTACTAACGCAGACATTTGCGAATTCAGCACGACGTTCGTAAGCATTTGTGCGCAGGTGCCAAGTGACCGCTCCGTGAACGGCACAGAGAAGTCCGATGTATCAGGTTGAAATATGCGATCTGCTCGTGCGCAAATACACATGCTAAATTTTAGGATTGGCGGATGGCTCTTGTCTAAACGAAATCGTTTTACGCCTTAAAGCGGCTCATATAGGCTATACATGAGGGACGTGGCAGCGGTTGGCTACGCATTATTATTATTATTATTATTATTATTATTATTATTATTATTATTATTATTATTATTATTATTATTTTGACCAGCTGGGATTCAGTGCACCGATACATCTCGGCGCGCGCGTTTTGCACGCGGCACCTACGTATACACCGGCATGCGGCCGCCGCAGAGTGCATGCAATCGAACCCACGTGCTCTATAGCTCATCAACAAGGCCATGCTTCACGTTATTCGAACTAACACCATGGAGCTCGGGCACATCGAAAAAAAAAAATCCCAAATAAGAGATCAAGCTGCAGTCTCCACGAAGAGAAAACTTACAAAAAAAAAGAGAGACTGAAGCTGACACAGAGCTGACGAAAAATATTTTGTCTTCAGCCAGCAACAGTATACTGCACTTAATTTTGACTGCACGCACATCGGGTCGCCAGGTGGTTTTCTTCTTTTTTTAGTTGAGACCATTCCTAGCTTAACCTGGGAGACTGCATGATGGGCGGCCCCGAATTGGGTTAATTACTTGTCAAGGCAGTAAGACACTGCCGCCGGATGCGCCCGCACGCGCTGCTCGTGTCGGTGGCCTCGTTGCTGCACGGTTCTTTTTCGTTTCTTTTTTTCGTGAGACTTTATTACTACAAAGGAGCGTGCCGGGTCGTGTGTATCGAGGCCGCCCGCAGCATGACGGCAAGCAGCTATTTCCGAGCACCAAGCGACAGCTCGCAACAGCTGAGCCCGGCCGCGCGCAACAGAGAAAACGGGTCGCCGAGAAGACAGCGTCACAGAGTTGTTTGATTTTACGAGGGTGGACAGTGCAATTATCGAAACACCGTTTTTTTTTTTATTTCGTCTGGGCTGGCGGGCATCGTAACATGGGAACTAAATTCCGTGCAAGCACGAAGGCCCACTTCATGCGGATAGTGCAAACCATATATAGCGCCCTGTGTTACGCAACCATCGCTATAACGATCATGTTGTTCAGTTCTTAATAAGTCCCCACACCCCTAAGTACACTTTCGCGGGCTGTCTTTGTCCCGGCGAATGCCCAAAGTAATATGGCGGGCATCCACTATATACATGCGCAAGAGCGGGACACGTCGTCTTCATTTCATTTCATTTATTACGTGAGGGATGAGTTTTCATAACAGTGAAAGTGCGATACCAGCGCCGCCTTGAATTGACGTGGATCGGAGTGGTGCACTGCAATTGTAGGTGTAGATGGTTCCGGTCCCGTGCGGTCGTCACAAAAAAGGAGTGAAGATGAGTGGTGGTTTGCGCTGGGGGAGGGTAAACCGCTGTGGGGTGTTCTTGCGCATCTGGACATGCGATGAACTGGTAAGACAGCTGGAACTTCGAAGGGAGCATTATAAAATTTGTGGTAAAGGCATGACTTAGATATGTGACGTCGGAATTCAAGGTTGCAAGGGTGACCACCAGCCTTAAGCTCGGAAACGCTGGAATGGTAAGAATACACAGTGTAAAATAAAACGAGCTGCACGATTCTGGACGGATTCGAGAATATTAGATACGTTATATTGACGAGGATTCCAAATAGCGCATGCGTATTCTAACTTAGGGCGAACAAATGCAAGATAAGCTATTAGTTTCACGGATGGGGGAGCGAGTCATAAGTGCCTACGAAGAAAGCTCAAAGCGCTATTCGCAGAGTTAGCTATGCTGAATTACGTGGGTTGACCAAGAGAGATTGCTTGAAAATGTAACGCCAAGGTATCTTTAAGATTAATTGGATGATATTGCGGAGCCGGAGATGACATATTGCGCTAGTTCCTAATGCGGCCTTCGATGGAAAGACATTAAGGAAGCTTTCTTTATATTTAAAGACGTTAACCATCTGCTACACAAGGACTCCATAAGGCTGAGGTCGTTGTGAAGAGTATAAATATATGAGCTGTTTCTAATGGAACGATACGTCACGTACTCATCTGCAAATAGACGAATGGCATAAGAGATATTAGCTGGGAGGTCGTTAATATAAATGAGAAAAGTAGGGGTCCAAGTACTGTACCTTGTGGCACACTGCAGAGATTACGGGGGATCGGTTATAGATGAGTGGGTGTTAGCATATATAGAGACATTGTTGTCGACTGGCGAGAAAACTGCGAATCCAATTGTATGCAGGTGTGTTAATGTTTGATATAAAAAGTTTTAGAAGTAGCCATTGATGCGGAACATTGTCGAATGATTTTTCAAAGTCCAAGACAGCATCAACGGGTACATTTAGGTCGAGGCTTGAACTAATATAGTTACAGAATAAAGCTAGTTGGGTAACACATGAAAGTCCTGCGCGAAAGCCGTGTTTTACTAGAATGAAATCATTGCAGTCTTTCTGCTGGATAGGAGAACCTACAGAGAGAGACGCTCATTACATACAATGAAATTACAAAACATTACTACATGGAAAGGCGGGAGTCTCCACCCCCTCACTATAGGCTAAACAGAGCACAAGTAGTTACATTTAGGCAATTACAAACGCAGTCTTATTATTCACCTGCACAAATAAAGGAATATTATGACATTGCAGACATGAATATTATATGCAAAGCATGCGAAAAAGAGATATGCACGCTTGAACATCTGCTCTGGGAGTGTGGGTCGCTCGGCCCTGGCATTTCCCGGAATCGGTTTTTAGGAATGATTAGATCCCACGATCATATCCCTCAAGTCCTGGCTGTCCAGTACGCCCGTGATAGGGCTAGGAGGCATGACCTCCCGGTCCCAACATGGGACTAGCCAGGCAGGTGGCAACACCTTGTGCAGGACCAAAAAGTCTAAGAAATCGACAATGTTTGAGTAAACCACATGTTCCATTAGTTTAGAGCAAATGCTAGTAAGTGAAATAGGGCGATAACTGCTGCACAAAGATGGAGCCCCTTTTTTGGGTACTTTCCAGACTACCGGTACCACTTCTCCTCATAGTGACTGTTGGTAAATATGGCATAGTATCACACTAGTAGTCGATTTCGTGCTTTCTAGCATTTTCGCGTTGATTACGTCCACGCCACATGAAGATGTGAGTTTTAACGAGTCGATTAGTTTTGCTATGCGGTTTCGACAGAATGTGATTTCGGGCATCACGGTATGGTCGGGATAAGGAAAGGGAGGTAAGTTGCCGACAGGTTCGGCGGTAAACAAGGAAGAAAACAAGTGCGGCGGCCTCATGATTGGGAATTGGATGGTTTTGTTCGTCGCACAATGCTAATGGTTGGGGGTTATTAGGGTTAATGGTGTTCCAGGATTTCTTTTTTTTTTTTTGTAACATAGCGGACAATGTCTTTTAAAAAAAGGGAATTTTTTTCTGTGTTCGCGAGTCCTTCGAATTCTTTTTTCTATGGCACAGTAGCTGCTCCGCGCGCATGCGTCATTGCATCGTTTTGCAGAACGAAAAAGCCTTCTCTTTTTATTGTTCAGTCGCTTCAATGTGACGTTAAACCATGGGGATAATTTCTTTTCGGTTACGATGACGTTGGGCACATGCTTAGTGAACAGGTCTAGTATTTTGTTGTTTAAATAGTAACCAGCCAGCCTCGAATGGACGCCTTGAGAAGTCAGTTAGAATAAAAGTAGTGAATTCTTCGAGCTATGAGCTTGTAGCAGAATAATTACCCTTATCGTACAATGTTATCATTTTAGTTATCTTCGTGGGATGCGAAAGTTGACAGGAATAGGATGCATGTATTACTGAATGGTCACTGAGCCCTGGCAAAAACGTCATTTTTTTAATGTCTGTCGTGCTCAGATGCAAGAAGAAGATCTAGAGTATTAGAATAATTATCGCTGTAACGTGTGGATTCATTGATGGGTATCGTTAGTCCAAAGGTTAGGCATGAGTTGATGAAATCGTTCTCGATGTCGTTCTTGACACGCTATGCTAGATTGACCCAGGATACTGCCGGAAAATTAAAGTCGCATAACAGCAGTATCGGAAGATGCCGATAAGATTCGCTTAGACAGCGAAGAGCCTCGTGGTATTCGGGTCCAAAAAGAGGGTCACTAGCAGGAGGGCGATAACAAACACCAATCATCGTCGAGGGATAAGAAGCATTACAGAGAACGAACATAATTTGCAAACAAAAGAATGTTTTGATGTCGGTGCACTGAAGACTTTTACGACTACACATAATTACGCCGCCGCCACGTTCGTGTGCGGTAACGCCGGAAAATATTGGAATCCGGGAAAAGTTGCAGTATTTCAGACTCAAGTTATAGCAAGATTAAGCCATGTTTCAGTGATTGCAAGCAAATCTGATTATGTTGTAGTATACTTAGGTTTTGAAGAGCATCTACTTTAGGAAGAACGGTTCCTATGTTTGTATACAGGAACGAAAACCATTTCCTTCTCGGATTAATACTGCAAGGGCCTAAGTGTTTAAAGTGCGAGGAACAACCGTTTCAGCGTTGTGGTCATAAACATAGGGGTTACTACCAATTATGAGTTTGCCATATGCCGAAGTTTAAAGGATTGCTTTTGTGCCTTGCCGGCATCACGATGCTGTTTAACACCCACAACCTTTGCAGGTAACGTGCCACGTTTAAGGTTCATCGTCAACATGCTTGTCTGTTGAGCATGGTTTCATCACGAGAGCCACGTTTACATTTTCCATATCCTATAGACAAGAAAACTGCACTCTTACACTCCAACAGTGAAAAAAATAATAATAAATAAAGACTACGCCACTATTAGGTTGGCGAACTGCCTTACGGAAAAGCTGGCTTTACAGTTATGGGAGCCATTATAGCATGCCTGCAGACGAAGCCTGCAAGTAATACTGTCGAGTCCTGCTCCGCTCACCACCCGCTGCGCGTCTTCTCCCGTGCTGTACACAGAAGGGAGAACTGCTCGCGAGAGAGAAGACTTCCCTTCCCTCCTTCAAATCTTTTGCCACCATGCCAGATTTCGCCGTCACTACGCGGGAACTTCGGCAACTCTATTACGCGAGTCATTAATCAAAA
The DNA here is from genome assembly GCF_038994185.2 of Dermacentor albipictus. Taxonomy (NCBI): domain Eukaryota; kingdom Metazoa; phylum Arthropoda; class Arachnida; order Ixodida; family Ixodidae; genus Dermacentor; species Dermacentor albipictus. Next base: position 122,485,881 of record NC_091822.1, on the reverse strand, counting down.
GTTTGGTTCTCTAGCTCCTTCGTCCTTTAGCTTACCCGCGGCGCGCGCGTCGAAGCATGAAGGTCAGAATAAGGACGAAAACAAGAACTAAGAAAGGATAAGGTAAGGAAGCGTATAAAGAAACAAACCGGGGCAGCAACAGCAGCGGCACGTTTCGGGTGGCGCAATTAAACGCGACGCCCGTCTATATCGTTACGCAACCGTACGCGTTCACGCCACGCTGCGCCACCTGTGCGCAGACTCCTCCGTGGAGGTGACGGGCCGTGGAGGGGAGTCGTAGGCGAGCTAGCGCGTGGCCTGGCGACACGATGGTCGTCCCGTTGACAGACAGACATGCATGAAGTGCGCGTTGCGCTGCTAGCTGCTCTGTGACACCTGTTACACGGCTTGGGAAACCCAGCTCGCTATATATGTATAGCCTACACAGGTGGTGTCACGTATAGTGGGTGTCCGTGATGGAAAAGTTAGTCAAGGAAAAGAAAGAAAGAAAGAAAGAAAGAAAGAAAGAAAGAAAGAAAGAAAGAAAGAAAGAAAGAAAGAAAGAAAGAAAGAAAGAAAGAAAGAAAGAAAGAAAGAAAGAAAGAAAAATTATATAGCTAGGTAACGCGGCACTTCAATCAGCTCGGTTACGGAACCGACGCCTTCCTCTGAGACAACGTGTGCAGCGAAGGAAGGCTAACAATGCGCAGTGCATGGTGACCGCTTCAAATGGTGGCGAGTTTTCCTCCAACGGCAGACGTCGAGAACACCTGCTGCTGCTGCTCGTATTCACACCGATTCTAATTGCCTGCCTTTCCGCCTCTCTTTCTCTCGCATTCGCATTAGACTCAAAAAACTCGAAACTACGCAGAAAAACTTTTTTTTCTTCTTTCTTAAGCCAAACAGGTCAAAAGTGGGGGTCGACAACCTTCCAAAGCAAGTTGCCGGGTCACGGAGAAGACGTCAAGTAGCAAGCTCAGAAGATTTCAGTCTAAAGGACAGCGAAGCCTAATATGAACTTCGGCTCTATTATTAAATTACGCTCTTACAATAGCAAAACTGCCACTTTTAAAGCCAGAAGGAAACTGAAAACAGAAGACGGGTAGCGACGCCACCGTGTCGTCATAAAATTTGACAGCGTCTGCAGTTAATTGCTAACCCATAAAGTACAGGACTAAATCGTTTTCTGGAGCAACTATAGACGCAATCAACCTATAGCAAGTTTCGAGAATTTCCGAGAACTTTCGAGATGGTACAATGAGGACAGCGACGTCAAAAGTCGTACTGGCCGGCACTGAGACTTCAGCGCTAAACTTAAAAAACAAGGGGGGGGGGGGAAGGGAGCTGACATTCACTTTCTTAACCACTATAATAAAGAACACATTCCCGTCAAATGAATAAAAATAGAGCCTTAAAAGAGTATTTACGATTTTATACTGATGCCCCTTTCTTCGAACTCCTCATTCTCGAGGTATACGGCCTCTATGTCTGCAACCCACCAGGGTTATAAATAAACTCAAAGTGTGCGGTCACTGGTCATTTTTACGAAGAACACGTGCACGCGTGAGAAAACTGCAAAGGAGCTCGGAGGATACCGTCGAGTTTGCCGCGCACACTGTCAAGGCACAGTCATCGGTGTCAGGCAGCCCATCCCGGCAAGAAGACAGCTACTTTTTTTCCCCCGTCTATCATATTGGTAAACGACGCTCTGCCTTTCCCGACGGCTGTCTCGTGAAAATGCCAACGCGATAATAGAAAAGCAAAAAACAAAGCACACAAGACAAAACTGAAGATTTAAAACAAGAGTCGTCTAGGCGTCGTCTGCACAGTAGGCCTTTTCGCAATCCTCACCATGCTGTGGCAGCGCCGTTAACGAAGTGCGATTTCGAAACGGTACGGAATCCCTGTTGCCCAAAGTAACAAAACTTCAGATCAGCAACCCCCCGCCCTCTCCCTCTCATTTTTTTTTTCTGTTTCTCCGTCGGCTGTCTACAGTCTTCTCATAACGCAGAGGGCGCAGAAAGTGATCAGCGAAAAAAAAAAGAAAAAGAGTGACAGAGGGAAATAATTCAGCTTTAAAGTCGTCAGGCACAGGCATTGCGAAAAGACAAACCCTCGCATCGGTCGTCATACGCAGTGCGCCCCACAGCGTGCCTTTCACGTCATAAACAATCATAAAACGCGCATTGCCAAAGCCCACGGCCGACTCAACGAAAACAAACAGGAAGCGCAGACGGCGCGGGGGAACAGGACGATTTTAAAACCATCGAGCGACAAGACAAGGGACAGACGAAACCGTGCCTCTCCCTGGTTTCTCTCTTTTTTTTTTTCTTTCCAGGAAGGCGTAGCCGCATTTGCCCCAGCCGTCTCGATCGTCAGTCAACAATCCATCCATCAAGCCTAAGAACCGAGTGACGCGCCCCGGCTAAATACACGTAGAAAAAAAAAAGTAAAAAAAATAACATTTGGAAGGGTGGGAGGACAAGAGGGTATGTAACGGAGGAAGGAGTACGAGGATGCCAGCCGTCTGCAAGCTTGCGGTTGCACAAGCCGGGGCCAATACGAGGAGCTTCCTCTGCCATGAGCATCGGTGGGACGCCGTGCTGAGTACAGAAACCCGTTCAGCCACTGCTGTTTACACAGGGCAGAAGGAACGCGAACGGATGAAGAGTAAATAATGACTCTGTCGAACCCTCAGCAAACGAACACACCTGCGGCTTTCTTTTTGGCCAGTTCCCATGAAATAGGGAAAAAAAAGTGTGGCTACCCCACTGAATTAGCTGTCTCGCTCAAGCCTTAACGCCTAGGATCGCATTTTGTAATGACCTATATACTTCAATTTTACATTGAAGCTGTAAGGGCTAGTTCCCCCAGGATCCCGTGTCCGTGTGTAGACACAAAGCTCCCCATACATGGGCCGATCAGCGCAATGCTGGGCCGACCCGCGGTGGAGGTGAAGCAGGTGTTAAGGGACCCACATACACAGCTTCGCTGGCCATCCTTCTTAACAGAGTGGAAATGCGCGGAGTTTTTTCATCGCTTGTTAATGTCCGTCGCGTCGACTGACCAATATGCCAGCGATAACGCGCGGCTCAGCATCGTAAACAGAAAAGATAAAATTAAATTAAATGCATGGATCGCTACAAACTACGATACTTGAACTATATTCCGAGGTAGAAACGGAACCCATCCAGTGCTTCGTGTTTCTTGGCGCCTCTCGATAGGCAAATACTACTTCCGAACATATTTCACAGAAAAAAACGCAAGACGGAAACCTGGCGCCCGGGTAATAAGGGAGCTGCAATGACAAATCAGTTCTGCTAAATCCGGCCAGGTGGAGAAAAATTCGTGAAAGGAAAAAAAATTGTCATCCACCAGAATGTATATACCACGAAGCTACGAAGGAAACCCATACGGGTGGTTTCACAGAAAGACGAAACGCAGTTGACGTTTGTTGGACTTGAGGTAGAATTTGCCTTGCTCCGCGGGTTCCCAGACCGGGACGAATTCAGTCTAAAAATGTAGGCCGTTCCCGAGGTCATAATACGTGGCACTGAGTATGCGCCGCTCTTCAATGAATATCTGATGCCAAATCGGGTCACCGGGTAGGTGCCACTGAGTATGCGCGAACTTCGCGGTGGCGACGCCAGATGGCGCAGTGCGTGGGAGGAGCCCGGCTGCAGCAGACGCGCCTCATACATGACGCGCTTCGGCTATTCGCATGCTTGGATAGTCACTGTTAGGCGAGTTCTGCCTAATTTAGGTTAATTCCTGCCCAATTTCTTTTTTTTTTCTCTCAATTTTACGACCGGCCGATGCTGGTGATAATGCATACAGGCGAACCGCCGCTTTGACCGTCAGCGAAGCGCGCGAAAGAAAATAACTGCAATCGGGTAGTTACGTTATCGCGGCGCTGGCGCGTTCGGCGCACGACATTGACCGATACGGTGTACGAGGCTGTGCACGCATGCATCGGAGTTTAGAAACACGACGCGCGTTTCACAAACAGCGGCTCACCGCGTTTCGCGACGACGGAAGGAAGGGAACGGGCGCCTCTTGATATGCAAATACTGACACACGACGGACGGGCGGCGAAAAGGGCCAGTCGCGAGACGCGTCACTCGATTTCTGTCAAAACCGACACACACGCGCGCGCGCAAGAAAGGAAGCAGCGAAACCGCGCGAACACCGTATACGGGGGGGGGGGGGTGACGAAAGTGGCCCACACGGGAGCACGACACGGGAAAGGAATCATTTCCGCCGCGGGCCGCAAGCGTGTGGCGGGGAAGCCGAGTACCCCCTTGCCTGACTTACCGTTATATACATATTCGAAGCATTCCGCAAAAGATATAAGGTCACGGCGGGAGCCCGAAGCTTCGGCGCCCCGCTTGGTCACGCTTATCTGCTCGCCTCAGAAGAGTCGGTGACTCGCTGATCTGATGGAGAAGACGCGCGATTATGAGCCAGCCTCGAGTGCGCATTGTTAGTTCGTCATCCGGGCATTCCCTCCGTTGTCGCCAAGCGGGCGACGATGAGGCGAACGTCCGGTTGACGAACCGGTCAGAAGCAATAGCCCTACATGCTCCCGAGACCCCTCGTTACATTACATCGCGCTTTTGCTTACAGTCATTTTCAATATTAATGCGGAAGCAATTGCTTAACGCACTTCTCCCGGATATGACGTAAGATGCACGCGGGAATATATGGAAGTGGTTGAATCACATTCTTGTTGTCAGCCGTCGGGAAAGTTAATAATTTGGCGTAGACCATAGCGCCGTCAAAGACGAGAAACAGCCGTGCAGTGTGTTTTGAATACCGTGATATGACAAACAAAAAAATTTAGGACGTACTATCAACATAGCGGCACACCACATATACTCACATCGGTGTGTAGGCAAAGAAAAACATTTTAAATGATGAGGCTGTAGGATGGGGCTTGCTGGTGAAACATGCTTTAAAATTTGAATAACAGCGCAAGGATAGCAGAGGAGACACAAGAGAGAACAGAGCGCTCTGTTCTCTCTTCTCTCCCCTCTGCTATCCTTGCGCTGTTATTAAACTTTAAAGCATTTTCAATTATAACATGGAGACAGCCTCCTTGTTAACATTTAATGGGAAAGCACGAGCGTAGAACAAATGCAGACTTTCCCCTTCTGCCACGTGTACTGTCTGGTGGTTGGTGGCGCTGGTACTTTTCTACACAAGCGTGCAGTGTATTCATGTAGCGGCATGCAGGATGGCTGGATGGATACGGCTGAGCCCTTTGAATCGGGCGGAGGCACACGCCGCCTAGCCGTGACTAATAATATATATTGTACTTCGTGGAGGGTGAAATTTCACCCTTGCCTTGATTTTAGACACCAATCAGATACCCTCCGTTTGGTTATTTCCAGCCGCTTAAAGTCAATTTTTTCTCCACTGTCCCTAAGCCCCAATGCTTTGAAAAAGTCCACCCCGCTGCTTTGAGCTGCAGGGTGAAGTCCTTTACAGAAGAGTATCACGTGTTCAGTCGTTCCCTCTTCTCTCCACACGCACCGCATAACGTGTCTATTCCTTGGCGCTTGACTCGGTACGTCTTCCGCAATACTCCTGCCCTGGCTTTAAACAAAAAAGAGCTTCCCCTAGAATTATCGCACATATTTTTCTTTGGCAATTTCCTGCTCGAAAGTTCCGTATGTTCCCAGTGCCGATTTCTTCTGCATATCTGTTTTCCAGACCCCTCTCTGTTTCTTAAACCTTTTTTTTGACCGATGTTTCTTGGCTTGCTTCCCTCCTGCTGTCCAAATATTTGCGTGGCAATTTTCTGGTTCGCTCCCTCCATTTCATGCCAGCATTCCTTATGTACTAGTAACTGAAAACTTTCCTTGCCCACCACTTTCCCGCCATTTCTCTCAATGGCTCCTCAAATTCTATCTTGCTGCTACTTCTCTACCCTCGAATGATGTCCATCCCATGTCACCCTCCACCCCCTGATTTGGTGTATTTCCGTGTGCTCCCAAAGCAGGCCTATATACCCCTCGATGCTTAAAGGGAAGCTGAAACACTTTTCGAAAAAAATGAGTTCTCTGCGGCATTCTACAGTTTTGAGTCCCCCGAACACGAATATCTCGTTCAAAAAGGGCGGAAACAAGCGCAAGCGGCTGTTTTTTCATGAAAACGCGCACCAGCGCCTCAGGGTATCGCGCGAACGCCGCTGTTGCCCGTGATTGGTCGGAGCCGCGGTGACGTCAGTGGCGGCAGTCGCCGGTCGGCGCCGCCGTTTGAGAGCGTAGCACGCTGTTCTGTTCTGGCTGCATAGCTGAGTTGTAAGCATTATGGAACGTTCTCGCTGTCTCGGACAGCTTGTATTTTCGCCGTACATGTTCGAACCGACAGCCGATACGGAAAACGATGGCGGCAACGACGATGTTGAGTGTGCCAAAAGCTAGAGCGATGTGTACACCTTCTCGCGCGCTGGAAATCTTAGCTGTTACGTATGCTTTTTTTTTCATGTAGCTGCACGTTCCAATGACGGGAGAAAAAATGCGCTAAAGTGTCACTGGGAACTTGCTGCTGGAAGAATACCGAAGCACTAACTTCTCATTAGATTGTAAACACGGGTACAATTCCGCGATGTCAAGCACCTTGCCGCTGCTTGTCTGAAGTCCCGTGGTTTTCTGAGCGTTGATACACGATCGCGAACATAAGTGCCGCGTTTCAAAGCGCGCACATGCAGTGCTGCGAGGTACAGTCATGGAAGTTGCTTATCATACACATCCAGATCGAGATGGTCAGGGGGATTATATGTGCAATATTCAGAATATGGTTCGACGACTTTGCGATTGTGGCTCGATCAAGAATCGGTATGCGCGCTCCATGCTAGTGTTGACATAAAGATATTAGGCAGTTTTAGCACCGCCGTGTGGTAAACATGATAACTGCAACCGTACGTCGAATGTCACTAGGCAAGCCTATACTCCAATTTATACCTCAGGTGCAACGTTGTGGAAGCTACGCACGAAGTCCGGTTACCAAAATTTATTACTGCGCGCGTTTCCGTCTATGGTTCGCAGCGTGCCAGCGGCATTTGCTCGCGCGAGCATGCACGTGAAGCTGCCGCGACGGGCTGCAATTAAAGAATGCCGAAAAGAAAATTGATTTAAAAGAACGTGTTAGCAGCCGTATAAGTACACGGATTGTTTCTATGGGTAAATTCTTTTTTTTTTCATTCAGAACTGAGCTTATATATGAAAAGTTTTCTCAAAAATCGGGTCAAGAAACACCGAACTTTTTCTAAGTGCGAACGCAGCCACTGCAAGAAGTATCTCAAGCCTCCACAGCGTTGCACCTGATGTATGAAACGGAGTATAGCAACGCTAGCAACAATGCGTTTCCGCATTTGTCGTAAGGCTATCCGGCTATCGCGGAAATGGTCCAAGCACAGCACAGTTGATTTCGTCGGCACGAACCTATCTCTCCTCACCGCACTGCGCTGCAAGCTTCTTGTGCTTCGGGAACCTGTGAAACACCACATCGTCTCGCCCGCGTGTGTTCGCGCAGCCGAATGTTGCACAGAACGAGGGCATGTTGGGCGCCCTTGGCTGTAGGCACTCACGCAGCACAGAAGGAAAGAACAGTTTACGAAAATCGCAAAACAAACGTGAGCGGCGGCGGCGGCAAATCTCTCGTAGCGTCGTTCAGTAAAGCGCAGGACGGAAAGAGGCATGCCAGCGCATGCCAGCACGCCGGTCCGGCAGCTCGGTCCCCGCCAGTGACGTCACTCTCGCCGGTTCTCTCCTCTGGTAACCTCCTCACCCGGCGCTCCGGGAAGCGATGGGGGCGTGTCCGCGGGGGTGATTTAGAAAGCGATTTCCGCCCCTTATATTAACAAAACGAAGAAAAAAATTTCGGAACCGTAAATTATTAGGTCTGTTCTTCCCAATCCCGGCAATTCATAGAAATTGAAAACCGCTTCAGCTTCCCTTTAATTAATGCCCAACCTTGCTCGAACCTATGATCTCATGCACGGGACCGCGTTGCCGAAAGTCAGACTAGGGACCATCACTCCTTCCCAGATTCCCCTCACCACGAGGTGGTGAGAGGGATCAGGCATATGTAGATACAGCTCCAGCAGAGTGAAAGCCACGCATCAGTGAATTCCCTTAAACAGTGGACTGCACTGTGCATGGAGATGATGCTTTCACCATCTAACTGCGATATTAAAAAAAAAAAGAAGGCTTATCACCTTTGTAACATGTTAGTAACAAGAAACGCTTTGCAGCGCAATTATGTCCCTGGAGCTGTCTATGGTTCTCAGGGGGATATAGGGGTATAGGGCCAGATGCATGATTTAAAGATTCCTTTCGCTCGATTCAGTTCATTTATCTTAGTTCATCGCTCATGATTAATCCTGCGTGATGATAACATATATAGGTGGAGAATCGCTCGGACCAATACTAGATGACCAGTGAGAGGAAAGGAAAAGAATTGCAGTACAGTCAACACATTACCTCGGCCTAGAATCGCGCAATACACGATAACGTCTCAAACGGTATGCCGGAGAGGGAAACATGGCAGCACTTGCGCCGTTATTGCTTTTTTTTCTCTCTCTCTCACGCGCTGCAGTTGAACGATGAAGCCTAAACTGTCTCATTAAACATTCACTCGATTTCGCATCGCCAAAGCCTGTTTTGTATATCCGATAAACACTGGATGAAAAATAACGGCTCTCAGAGGACACGACAGCGACGCTGTAAACAGCATATCACGACACAATACCCTTCCACGCCCGCCTAGTGCGTTCGAGCGGCGTGCCGTTTGTCAAATGTTGTTGGACGAACAACAAGAGGCTGCGATCAAGGATGTTGAGCTCGCCGTGTGCTACGCGTACTAAAGGGACCTCAACGTGTACAAGGTCCGATAAAATGAAGAACTGAAAAAAGAAATACACACAGAGAAGAATAAAGAAAAACGATTCGGGCTGTATTCGTAAATTACCCTTCCACAATGCCAAAAAACACAACTCTCACAGTGAGAATAGGTTTGGTAGGTCAGATAAGGGTGCAAAAGCGAAAGGCTGGTGGCGACGCCGCCTTGAAGTTTCCGCACCAGCCAGTTGTGACGTCACAGATTTCGACGGCGTCTGCCCGGGCCCACTGTTTGTTTTCGTCGGTAAAGATGGACAATTGTATCGTGAAAGAGCCAAAGACCGAACATGGCAAGTATGGAGAAATTTTACTGCACGAGAACGGCCAAAACACGAAGAAAAAAAATCACTTTGAAATCTGTGATGTCACACCGACGTGCCGAGGCCTAACCGGGTTCCGGCGCGAAATCCGACAAATTAAAGCAGTCCATTTTCCCTTCTTAATACACAGCCACCTACCGCGAAATTAACGAGTACACGGTAGGGACTGGTTTTGTGATTTTCCTTATAGTGTCGCTTATATAGAAGATGACCAAGTTCAGCTGTTTTAGTAAATCACTTTTCCAGAATGCCAAAAAGCTCATCCTTGCCGTGAGCGGAGTTTTTTTCGTACACGCCAGAAAACTGCAAGAGGCCCCCTCGATTTTCCCGCACCAGCTTTTCTCGTAACATCATCGATTTTGACAGCGCCATGCTTGGGCTTTCTCGTGAAAGAATTAGAGGTTACATTGCATCCTAAATGAACAAAAGGTTCGACAAAGGAAGTCCGTGGGAAACTTTTCTGCCGCCAGAACGGGCCCAAATACGAGAAATTATACTTTGAAATTCGTGATGTCACACTGCGGTTCCGGCGCGAAATTCAATAAAGGGCAGTCTTCGCGCCTCCACTTTGACATCCAGTAACTAACATTTTTGCACCAAAAGAATGAAAAATTTGGTTTTGAAGGAATATATCAACCGCTCTATAAGCTGATTTAGCACAACTCTTCAGTGTTCTTCAGCTTCAGACCAGTTCCGACACTTATGGAAGCTGTCCGCTGAATCCGTTCGATCCTTCAGCCAAATTACTGAACTCCCAGAATACATTTGGTAACAATCTCGAAGCCGAAGCGTGTGGCGCTTATGTTTTTTCCGACTTCCTCACAAATTGTAATGACGCCAGCGCACGTCACAAATCCTCTGGTTCGATACACTCGACTTTCCCCATCAGCGACAGCATCTTTATTCGTTTCTGATATACTGATGGAGAAATCAAATGGTGAAAATCTCTTCACAGCGCTGAATATATACACACATGCCGGCGGGCGAAAGTGTTTGACTTTACGAATCCTGAAATTTTCCCTAACGCGGTACAGCCACAAAAAAAGTTTGCCGAATTTCTTCGCAGGATGTCAGGGGTCCAGAAATCCACTTTGAAAATTTTTTTTAGTCCTATAACTAACTACTCGAGCCACACACGCACTGTATTAGATATGAAATGACAGATTGCGCGTACAGGAGAACCGAGTACTGCTCAGAAACGCTGTAAAACGCGGCTCAATATCTTTGGAACTGTCGGTGTAGGTTTAATCGCTCTAGCTCAACAGATGTACTGCACACTCGCCAAGGAAAAGAAAACGCCGGACGATAAGACTATAGTCGAGGAAAACGAGGAATCGCGAGTACACAAATGTCGCGTCAAGGAACTTCGCGGTTCCAATGACGCGAGCGATTGTGTTTATCGTCGTGACCAAAAATGTGGAGAGAGAGAACTTCAAAGAAAACAATCGTTTGAAAGGCGGCGGTTATCCACTGCAACAGCTTGCAGATGTCGGGAGCGTAGGAGCAACAACGAAGCGGGGGCGCGATTACATAACTGATGGGGTTTTTAAGCTAAACGAAACTATACGCACGATGCAGACGTTGGGAAGGGCGACGTGGCAGATAGGCTTCGGCTTAACATTACTGACTAGCTTCATTTGTTTAAAAGCGCTCGGGATCCTGAAATCGTTGCGCTCCGCCCAGTCGAAATGTGCGGTCGCAATTCCTGATTGTTGGCTGCGGTGGCGTTTTTGCCTGGGCGGCAGAAGGCCACAGCAGCTGCAAGTTTCCGTTTTCGGCCACCTGTGCGCCCCAGCGTGTGACCGCTATACACTACAATGTCGTTACACGAACCTGCGTAATCAACCAAGCCCTAAGAAATTTTTCCCACGGCATCCATACATTTAAAATAAAGCTTACTATCAAAGAGCGCGGAACAAAAAAAGAAAACAAAGAAAAAAAGGACGTAGTTACTCATGCGGGTGACTAACGTAGTATGTATATGTGACGCCTCTGCGAATAATTTATATGTCTTTTCAAAGTACATACTGGGCCCTGTCTTGCACATACGCGCATGCACTAAAGATGTGTGTTCTTTAAGATTCTTAATTCTACTTTATTTTTTTTCTCTTTCTAATACGCAACCTTTATGTAGTTTGGCATCTGTTCAACAACATTTCCTAATCACTCTATAATTTATAACTACTACACACTTGCCAGGCTTTGTTACACGGATTGTTCACGCAACACTACGTGATATACGGGGACCTCTTCCACAACTCAGAGCTCTGGGGCCCCAACTGCATAATTCTGATACGTTGTATTCTGTTTGGTTACGAACAATAAGCTCTTCCGTTCTTTCTGGCGCCAGTTCGCGATGTTGCTTACTCGATACATCTCCGTGTGCTTCGGTACTCGGAGGTCAACCTCTCGCTACGCTACTACAATAATCGTGCGAAAGGTTGCATAGCATTTCCAAAGATCTATTAGTACCTCCTGGTTGGCATCAACATGTATGCTGAAACGGGCCCCAAAGTGTATACGTTGCCCTGATCAAGATCGAATTTCTTGGCCCCACGTGACTTCTTTCCGCGGATTGCACAACAGCGATCAAGAAGTTCGATCCCGATAGAGCTCGATCGCATCCTGTGGCAGCCGTATTAGGCAAAGCTGCATCTCAAGTTTTAAAGCGACACTGCCTTTTAGTTCAGCAATGCGACACATTCGCATTTTTGCAACCAGACCGTGCTCGTTGAACCGCGCAGTACACCTGTCTATTATAACGATCTGTTTCTTCTGCCCAGGGTTTGAGACTGCACATCTGACCACTGTTAGCGACCAATTAGCAACATATGCTGACGCTGCGGCAACCTTGTCGTTCGGTTTGCCAGTAACATGAGCAAAAGCTCAATGCTGTCAAGAAATAATGTCTTATCTCATTGAGCGAGCGGGGTCGTCAAAGTGACCCGTGCTGTTTTGCACACGGCCACAACGCTCGCACAGGACACCCTCCTTTGCGCAGCTATGTGCAGCGCTATGTTTTATAGTGAACTGCTGAAAAGAGCAGTATGCCAGAGACCTGAGGACAATGATTCATCACTACCAAGCAATTCCCCATCACGCGCCAACCGACTAGTACAAACAATGCCATTTTCAATGCCATCTGGTCAAAACAGCTCGTCCGTTATCAACTGATGAAAAGCTTTTTGACAAAGGGCTTTACGCCACTGCAAAGCTGTACAGCTTTCTTACAAATTAGTGAACAAGCCCTGACACGACAGGCGCATATTTTACCGTCGCCGAACATGTGAACAAGAAAGTTCAACACTTCATCCGTCAGCAACTAGTACTTCGGCACGATTTCTTTACGACATGCTTACGGTTTCAAGTTTCGTGGACTGTAAAAAAGCAGATCGCTTCTGTCACAGCTAAAGAGCAATTCGGTCGCCGTCAATCATTTGGACACGAACAAGGGCGATGATGTGGACGACAAGAGCTGCAGCACTGAACAAGGTCGCTCGGCGGCCTTGGCAGTGCGCTCAAAACGACAGGGCCAGCACTCTTGCCAAGCCCTTCGCTGCTGCTGCCGTCCAAGCCCGAGCTCTACGGGCACCCGGCACGTATGCAACACCTCAAAGGAGCACGGAAGAGCGCGCGCGTGCTCGCGCGCCAGACATTGCACGCTCGTCTAGAAACCAGTGTGCCCACAGGCCAACGCACCCGCCCTGCTGCTCCTGCGTGGGCCAGTCCAAGTAAAGGATAAAGAAGAAACCGTAAAACGGCCGGCTGCTCACCCAGATCCTCCATCGCGGATCGTTCCGAGGTGTCGTCGGCGTAGGAGTTGGGGCCGCGCGCGAGACGTGAGCCGAAGGCTGGGGTTGAACACCGCAAAAATAGAAGCAGCCGGAGTGTTGTTCCAAAAACTACCTTGGCACAGCGTCACGCACAGACATGCAGGCAGACAACCACTGGGCTGGAGAAGCACGCCGAGAGCGAGGGCAGGCGGCGAAGCGACGCGGCTAGTGGCGGGGCGATTGGTAGTCGTAAGGAGCCGTAGTGGTTGTACACCACCGCGTCGGCTCTAGCTAGCTGCCTTTTGCTTGTTCCGGGCACGATGCCTTTTTCTTGCTGCGTCCTACCGTCTGACACTTGCACACGGGAAAGCGTCGTCGGAGAGAGCAGCTACACTGCTACACGGCCACCGCGCAAGCGAAAGTGGCGCACGGATGGGTCTGCACAGACACAAGCAAGCGGCGAGCAAGCGCACGGGACGAACAGGCGCCGGCCCAGTGTTGTGGAACTGCGGCGCGGAAACGTCCGCCGAGCTGCTCGCGCTACGAGTTTGGGGATCTCCGACGCCGGCGACTGAGGTCATGCGCGTGACCTCATAGGCGCCGTAAACGCGGAAGAAGCACCGGCAGCCGATGTGGGGACAAAGAAAAGAATGCGGGAGTGGGGGGGGGGGGGGGGGGGGTGACCGGGACGAATCGCCGCTCACGAATTTACCGCGCGCGAGCACGCGCGGTTTCGAATGCACGCCACGTACGACTACACGTTTCCCAAAGCGAGGAAGAGCGGCACAGCACGCGCGTGCACGCAAAACGCCTTTTATTCAAGTCTGCTAAGGATCAATAACGTATCGCTTCGGCGACGCTAAATGCATGCAAAAAAGCACTCGGCGGCTACAGACGTACTTGGAAGTGGCCCAACTGGGCCCTATACATGTCCCAAACTTTTTTATTATTATTTTTGCGTCAATTTGTTATGCGCATTTCGCCACGTGCTTTGATTTCGTGCTAATCGCAAGAACACATAAAAAAATTAAAGAGAGGTACAAATATTACTATGCTACACTGACCTTGCATGGTGAAAGGCAAAAAGTGATTTTTCTGCCAGATCTGCATTGCATAACTTGTGGAAAAACGAATACAAATGCAGGCTGCTTAATATTTTGTCCTTGAGATCCTAGAGTTAAACCATAATTTCAAAAACTGTGGGCTACTTACACAAGCCATGTAGACCTGCAAGGAATTTTTAGCAATACCTTGACATTTGACATGTACAAATATAGTCTGTGGGATCACCCACATACTACTTTAGGAAAAAGAGCAAAAAAAACAAGGTGCAGGTTGGGCCATAGTAAGTGTTAGAAGGGAGTTTCACGATTTGTTTAGCCTGCAGGTGCCGGGACCTCGGCTTATGTCTGCTGTTGTGCATGAGCAGCTGTATTGAGTACTATCGTCTGGTCTCGATGCAATTCTAAATTGGCAAAAATTGTGGAGCAAACTGAACAATGACATTACATAACCTTCTGTTCTAAGCTTGGTTGTAGCTATAAAGAAGCAATATGGAAAATATTAGCAGCGTTTAGAGATGACACTATGGATATGAAGCAAATATGCACATGGTACAACTGCTTCAAGGAAGGCCAAACATTTGCCGATAGGGAGCCACCATTTGGAAAGCTTTCAACAAGACAATGGCTTTAATGATGAGATTCTTGATGAAGTGCAACCCTTGAACAATAAGAGACCAGTTGTGTGAGAAATTGCTTGGCTAGTGGATAGCAAGAAAGATGCTCCGACTTCCATTTTGAAGATGATCTCGGCACACAGTGGGTACCTGCAAAGTTTGTGCCCAGGATTTTGACAGTGGCCTGATAACTGCAGCAATGTATTGCCCCTGTTCATGTGACTCATGAAGTTCAGTCTTTATTGGCACAGTACAAGTATTTCATGAAGCTCTTTACTCTCCAATTATGGCCGCACGAAACGTTTGGCTTTACTCGAATGAAAGGCACCTGAAAGAAATGCATTTTCAAACCTGAAAGCACTGACTGAGGACGAGTCCCACTACTGTTTCGAGAAACGGATGGGCTGCATGACTTGCTGTGCAGAAGGGAAATACATTGAAAGCGATAAGGACAACAAATACATTAGGTGACGCGTCTGTTTTTTTCCTTTTTGGAATGTGGCTGGATACTTTTCAGACGGGCCTTTTATGCTCAGTAAGCTAATTGTATGTCCTCGTTTTAAGCTTGAAACAACATGCAAGTGCATCGGAAGTTTTTGGATGCAGCAGTTGTAAGCATCCAAATGTGGCAAAAAGTGCTGCAGAGATGAAAAATCAACACAGCCTTTTGCGAAAACCAAAAACTGCATTTAATACGCAAAATGTTCACGCTGAACAACAGGTGGCAACAACACACACACATACAAAGAAACAAAAAAACGAAACAAAATGAGAGACAACTTCATGATACTGACTAGACAGCTGGCATATGTAACCACTGCACAACACCTAACTTATAAAATGACGTGTAACCGGCACAAAAACAGATCATTTGCATATGCTGCTTCTATGAACACAATTTACAAATGAAAAGTAACCTTATGAGAAACAACCACATACACATAACACTGCAAACGTGTGATTCTAAAAACATTGCATAGAGCGGTACTTCTTCGCACATATTAAATTTGAACATTGCATGAATCGGGCAGTTCTTGCAAAGGTTTGGTCGATGGCTTGTGCGGCACATCTGTGCATTCTGTGCCTAAATTGCTCAAACATCTGCAAGAGAAAAAAAAGAAAAGAAATTGAATTTCGGATTGTTTTCCTTATTTTTCATTAACATGTAGGTAACTCAAGTCCTCACCAGGCATGGGCAATCAACACGCACTCATAAAAAAATTATGCACAAAACAGCAATAAGCACAAACAAAAGAACGAATGCTTATAACAATTCTCAATGACATACTAATGAGACAAGAGTAAATATCCCAACGCTGTCAACAAAAAATTTCAACAGTGGAAAAAGAGAAGTTAATGTATGTTAAAGAAACTGACTAGCCGTTCAACATCAGTTAATGAGTCTTCAAGTTCGGTTTTGGTGAACACTGGCTGATGTACTTCTGTCTGCAAGCCCAAACGGGCAGATGTTTAAATGAGAGATGGAAAGAGCATTTTTACAATGTTCACACAGCTGTTCAATGTTGTCTTGGCATTCAATGCAGAGATTGCCCTTGTGTGCCTGAATTTGAAGAATGTGTCATAATCTCCAAACACCGAGACCAGCTTACCCGCGAAATCACAGAGGCTAACAAGACTGGGTGAGCTTCGGATCAGCATGCCTTCTATTGCCCTCACCAAAAATGAAATCAAGTATCTGGCTGTGATGCGAAAGGGACTTATGAGATGTGTGACATCATGCAAAAGATTTCATTACTTTTTGCTCATGTGTAAAGTATATAGTTCTGGCGGTTTTGCAAATGAAGCTTGGTTGAAGTCAGCACACGTGTTGTGTTCTCTCTTCTGTCCTCATCTTTTGCGCTGTGCAGACATGTTGATATTGAATCAACAACTCGCCCAAGCTTCCACTTTATCATGCAAACCTGCCCTGAATTCATTAGTGAAAAAAACTTTGACACAGGGAAAAAAAAACGAAAAAAAGGAACTTGCTCCTGGTTGACCAGCAGATTTCACTTTTAGTTCTTACTAGGGGTGAGTGAATAGTAAAATTTCCTATTAGAATCAAATATGAATATTCTAAGAAAACTTGCTTTGAATATCGAATTTAATATTTTGTTATATATAAACAAAGCAAAATATAAAAAACTCCTGTGTAGTCTGCTTGGCAGCAAAAGGCTTACGTTATTTGATACATTTAATGCTGTTCTCAAATGGAACTTAGCTCATTTGAAAAGCTTGTAATTGAGTACAAAGGAAATGCCCCTGTATCTGGTGCACTATGACAATGACAGCAATTCAAAAAACAAAAAGCACCTCAGCAGATGTCACACGGAACTGTAGCGGTCATCGAAGGATCGAAGTGCATTACAGTATCGCACGTCATGTTAAGAGATCTAAGATGGTCACATAACCTAAACAAGTGGATATGCTTAAATCTGGGGAGGAAATTCGTAGACTGTTCAAAGCAAGACATGCATGTTTAACAACTGGAAACTATTATTTATAAATGATTTTCGCCATGCATTCGCTCCCCAACTCGTGCGTTCACGCAACAACTACGGTTCTGCAGCAGAATCATTTGGAAGACTCTCCTCCTAAATCAGCCTTCTCTGCTGTAGACTTCAAAAACTCTTTCTGTCCCTCACTATTCGAATGAAACAAATATTCAACAACTTTGAACAGAAAACTGTCGAATTAAATACAAATTGAACAGCAAACACTATTCAATTAGTATTCGAAATTTTGTATATTCGCACCGTGTTATTCTTTTTATCCAAAGTGTTTACATATTATGTTGCTATATTTTTGTGGATTATACCCAGCTTTATAGAGCCAAAGTTCTCTGCATGAAAGATAAATCCTAGGCAGAGTACTAAGGAACCGTAGGTTCATCAGCAGCTGTCAATGGCATTCTCGACTTCTGACATGTTCTCGGAGGCAAGCTCCTTTCTTGTCATCTTGCCATTACGTTACGTGACAAGCCAAGTGTCTCTGATCACAGCTGGTATTTCAAGCACTACAAAACTACAACTGCGGTGAAATACACCATACTACCAAGGCAGCATGGTGCAACTAGTGGTGACGTTAAAGGATCAAAGGTAAACATTCAGCAGATATCTGCCTGGTTGGAGACAACTGTGTGTTGACATAAATGCAAAATTGGGCAGCTGTGAAATGTACAATGGGTCAAGAAAGTTTCTGGAACGTGGACACCACATAAGAGAACGAATAAACCCAACCAAGCCTAAACACGTAGCTCAGATTTGAAAAGTGCACACTGCGGACTCCAAAGTCAGGTGCAGAATGCCATTCTAAACTTTAACCCTTTCTGGTATAATGATGCCTGCTGAAATGAGAATGTGTTGCAGGAAATATCCGACAGAGAAAAACAAACAACAAGACTAATTTCAGACATGTGAGTGTCAGCAATGCTAATTCGATCATTTGTCCACACTATGCCACAGATAAATACGGCTCTCCCTGAAATTTCACAAATGCCGATGAGTTGAATCACACTGAGGTTAAGCATCTGCACTCTATATTTTGGAGCCTGCTGCCTTGGGTGGTACAAAAGTGGTCATCAAATATTCTGTGCCCATATTTGACACTATTATGATTGCGAATTGAGAAGTCTGAAGTACCACATGCAGCTTACAACACACTGAGTTTTTGGCAGTTCATGAGAAAAACCTTCGATACATTTCCAAAATCTCTAGTGGAGAAAGTTGTCTCTATTTCCTGCCTAACTTTTGTCATTCAGATGTACGTAAATTTGGATCAGAACAAGTTAAGGTGCGAAATGTTCAAGCTTGTTCACAGTTTCTGAAAAAACATGACAGAACAGTTTCCAAACAGAAAAGCTCAGTGCAAAAGAGAGAGAGAGGTGGAAGTACTTACATGTCCTCCGACTGTCATGAAAGAAGAAAGGCATCAGAGTCAATGCATTGACGCAACACTCCTGTGAGGATGAATTCGGCTGAGTAGATGTCTGAGGAATAGAAAAAAAAAAAAAAAAGAAAGGCTTTGACTCGACAGTTGAATTATTAGCTGCAGTATGCAGCACGGCTTTGAAGAAAACATTCAACGATACCACGAAAATTGAGATTGAGATTGAGCACAGCATTTAATGACCAAGCAAGCAAACCCACTTTTTCTTTTTCTCTTTTTTCAGGTGACACTGAGCCATCAACACAAGGGTTCTGCGAATACTCAAATATTACCCAACTGAATCGTGAATGTTCAAATAATTCGAGAATCAAATATCCACTATTCAATTTCTCGAATATTCGGCACCGAGACCGAATATACTGCGAATCAAATATTTAGTATGCATTCAGTTTCTCGAATAGCTGGTGTATTTGGTGCAGAGACCCACACAGTGCTCTACGTCGCATTTGCTGCGGAGTCCCTTGTGCTCAATGTCACTTAACTCTTTCCGTACAGCGCCCACTGGGCATCGTTAGCCGCTGTCGAGACCATCCGCGCCGCTCCCACACACTCTGTGCCATCGCACATGAAGAAGAAGAACTATGTTTTTGTTTTATAAGCAGTTCGCTTTTTACCTGCAATGCGTTAATTTCTGAATGCGCTCTGAACATTTGCGATTGTCAAAGTAGAAAGCAAAAATGACTGCCTCCGGGATTGACCCGCGCGCTTCGAAAGATAGCAGATATCGCAATTTCACTGCGTTTACGGCCGATTTTAGCGATAGATAGAGCAGCAACAAGTCTGAGGATGCTGCCTTTTCGTTGGACTTTGACTCCAAGAGCAACAACAAAGCAAGCCAGCCCGGAACTGTTCCTTGGTGACCGCAGCCCTGCACGCCCAACTGTAGTGCTTGCAGTTAAATTCTTGTAGTGGAATACCTGCTCAATGAAAAAATTTTTTTCCAAAGATAGTGCCTTTTAAACAGCAATAAATTTTGTATATCTCATAATTTCTGTTACATTTTTTTTTAGTAGATACTAGTGTGTCTTTAGAAACTTTGTTCCATTTTATCCCACAATCTTGATTCTGGAAATTCATCTTTTTTATGACACAAATCTCGTTGACAATACCTTTACGAGTGAAAAGTGCATTCATTCTGCCTTTTGTTTATGCCTTACATAAAATATCGAGTGCAGTAGCTCCTTCAGAAAAAAAAAATAATAATAATGTGGCGTAACCTACAAAGAACACCAATTTTTCCTATGGTAGCGAAAAAGTTAAGGTTCATCAGGTTGACAGAAGAATCGAGATGATAATGTGACGCTCACGGAGATAACGGAAAAAAAAAGCAGCGCATACTTTGAAAAGTGTGGAAGCATGTGCGAAGACTGGGCCAATTAACCGGGCCTAAAGGCACACAAATCGCGTTGGATATGCACACGAAGAAGAACTTATCGCCACTTCAACAGCTGTCAATCTTACCTGCACGTGATCTCGGACTGATCACTGATAACTATGAGCCAACTGTATGAACATATTAGCAGCAAGCATTCCGAGACAGTTTGCGGTCCGTTTTACCACATCAGCCAGTGGCGAATTTTCGTCACAGCCAAGCTGACTAGACCATTAGGCCTAATCGATGCTTTTTCATCGGGTGTCAGCGACTTAAATTATGGCTTGGTGCCGAATCGACCAAGATCTATTTGCAGTTGCTGCATGACATTTGGAAAGCTGACAAACCGCCTTGCAAATGAAAACGAGTGTAAAGAATGGCAATAAAGTTGCTCACGGCTGCCGTCTTTGTGACACGCCTACACCGTATGGTGGCTTCTCATTACGATGCCATTCGAAGATGCACACCGGTCTCTTTTCTTGCAGCTACGAGCAACCCGTCATAAAACTAGCTTTGGACTTGCACGGTGGGCACGAAGGTGTAACATGACCACAGTGCGCTGTCCTCTATGCTGCATGCATTTGTGCAGATGGCAAGTGGGGGAGGGAGGGAGGGAGGGACCGTCATGTGAACCTGCTGTGATTTTCCCGATTTCAGAATCTTTTGACAAGTGGCAAAGCATGCTGAACCTGACATTGGAAAGGCACCTAGTTCTTACCATTGGTGCCGACCATGAATGACCCACACAGCGCTAACCATGGCTACTCAGAGCAGTGATCCAAGTCACACGATGCACCATCGGCACTTTTGTCTGTCGCATAGATTGACCTTACAATAACCCACCTGCTGTAAAGGTGGGAAAGCCTTTCCATATTTTGGAGAAAAACTGGAAAGCAAAGCTTTCTAAGCAATAAAGCATTGCCATAAAATGCGGGTCCACTACTAAACTGAGAACCTCATTGGTATTCAATACAATGAATGCCACTAATTCTTTAGCTTCAGAGGGAAAAAAAGCACTTTATTTTATTCAACAGACGTTCTGCTGATAAGAAATATTTTCCAGACCTTCAAATACTAGAACTGAGCTGTAACCAGTGCTGGCATACTAATTTGGCCTTCCCTTTAATAAGGATAGGCAGTACTGTATACATATTTTGATTTCTGTGTACCTAATTTAGCCAATAGCTTGCTTAATTATTTTTCTGCAATGCTAGGAGACTCCCGAGCATGTCCAGCACCGTGCTCTCTTGCCCAAAATTTGCAAACATTAAACTTTGTAAAACATCTTCTGGTATTCGATATATGATTCATTATTCAGCAGTGTTTATTTAATTTGAAATCGAATATATTGAGCTATTCGGTATTTGCACATCTCTAAACGATACCTTTACAGTCGAACCAACTTATAACGATTAAAGATATAACAATCTACCTATTCTAATGACCCCATTCCAGTGCACTTAAAGTATTCTGACTATCTCTAATTAAGCAGCGTCCACGTTATAAGAAAACATTTTCTGTATTGTGCTGTTACAATGAACACTTTAAACCTGGTGGTGGCAACAAGAGGGCGCATGCCAAACAAAAACAAGATAGAAATGGGCACGCGCCACATGCTGATTTCGGAAGCTGCGAGCTGGCTCACTTGTTGTTCAAACAGTATTAGGGCAAAGAATTAGCGGTTACTCTGCCGTTATTGGGGCATCACGGATTGTTGCTGCTTAGTTTACATCGTTGCCCATTGCTGACGATGATGCCATCCTACCTTTCAAACTTTATTTTTTTATTGGCTGAAGTGACACAGAAAATGTAATTTCATGGCTCTTGGCATGCTCAAGCTGAAGTGGCTGATGGAATAAAAAAAACCAGTAAAGAAACACAAAGGACAAGAGGAGAGGTTCATACAACAACAACTTGCACAATGCAGCATGAAAACCGTTTTACGGCATGTGCTGCAGGGGTTGTCTATAAGTTCCCTCTCACATGCGAAAGATTTTACATAGGCCAAACCAGTCAATGTATTAATGACCGCCTGCTTGAGCACTACTCCTCCCTGGGGTCAGATAACCATGCAAACTTGCCTCGCCATTGCAATGAATGTGGTTGTCACCCTTTGTTCAGCAATGTAACAATTCTCGGTAGGGTCAAGGGCAAAGAAGAGCGAAAAATCCTGGACGCGTACTACATCAGTTTATTAGGTGATGACTGCGTTAGTACAACCAGAGTCCTTCCATGTTTTTCTGGTCACGAAACTCCGCCGTCACGCTATGGGAGAGGTTCATATGCTGCCCAAAGGTGCCGCGACGCGGCGCCACTGTGCCACAGAGGGCATCGTTAGCGTACCAAAATGCGTGCGCAGCGCGAGGCGAGCTGAGTGATCGGGTGCGTTCTGTGCATGTGCTGCGCTATTTTTCGAGTGCTGGCATCTTTAGTTGAAGTGGCGGGGTGGGACAACGATGCCGAACATGTGTTGCAAGTAACAGCTGAAGAAGTAGAATGGTGGTGTCTCTAACAAGCCATTTAAAAAAATTGCTGTATTTGTGATGTGGCTACTTGTGTTCGTTTGAGAGTTGTTTAGCCATGTGTTATGAAATGCTTATGCTTTACACTTTCTTGTTTATAGAAACAATCGATGATGCATTCTGTATTTATTGCCATTCGTTTGCTGGTGTTTGTTTCCTGCCCCCCAATGCATATCTATCACGTTTGATGTTATTTCTTTATGCTTAATGTATCAGTGTCATGCTTTTAACAAACTTCTTGCATTGTGAATGGTGGACCATTCGTGACCGGACGCCTCTGTGCTGTCTGTATTTCGCGCCGCTTATTTTACATGATGAATAAATGATCCTGCTTGTATGTTGTTTTTGCACCAACACGCTTTATTTCTTTTCTTAATCGAATTATAAGGTTTTCTTCTCATTTTTCGACCATGGTAAGAATATCAGGACCGGTTATTGCAGCATTTTAACATATTGTAAATAGTTGCACATTAGGAATCAAGGTACCTAGTCTCGTCGTTTGTGCGTTGAAACCACGAGCAGCATGAATAAGTGCTAGGCTCACTGACGCTTCTAAACGACTGCTTGCTAAGGCAATTGCCTAATTACAATACAGCGAGTTTCAACTGTGCAGGTCCTAACACTTCACGTTCGCCTTAATCCGTTGGTAAAAGCCGCACCGAAGACATTTAGTAGCGAAGTTTGTCTTGCATTAATCCTACCTAAATCTCATTCAGAAATGGCATCGCTTTGCAGAGAAATCTTAAGCGCATGGAGCAGCTCAATTTCTTTTTCTTTGTCATTAAGTATTCTACAGTAGCAGCCCTTTGCAATAACAATTTCATTCTTTGCATTTCCTTATAAAATACTGCCCACAGTCAGAGTCCTTCTCTGCCACAGTTTAACAGAAAGTGAACAGCTGTGCTCGCCGAACAATCTGGCGCTATGCGCAGCGGAGAGTTGGCGCTTATTTACAGGTAAGCGGAGGTGCAACATCCCATATGTCTGCATCTGGTGATAAGTGGGACCACCGGTGCTTTGTTGCCAATGCGCGGTGTTTCATTTCAGGCAAATATTAAAAAGCGGAGCCCACCGAAGTGTTGAGGCGAACGGCGATGATGAAGAAATCTGGACCGAGACCGCCCGGCCGTGTACAGCGGACGCATTTCGACGGGGGCGAAATGCAAAACACCCGTTTATTTAAATTTAGGTGCATTTTAAGGGATCCCAGGAGGTCAGAATTAATCCTGAGTCCCCCACTACGGCGTGCCTCATAATCGTGTAGTGGTTTTGGCTCTTAAAGTGCCAGATTTCTTTTTTTCTTTTTTTGGTCTGAGACCGCCGCAAGCTCCATGTTATGAGCGGCTTCTTTTTCTTCCCGAGTGCTCATGTCATGGCAGAAGACGCGCTCAGGCAGTAATTTAAACATATTCAATGTTAAAAATAGTTGCGTGAAACTAAAGCGACGGTTGAAGAAGTTGAGAAAGCTAGAATACCGAGGCTGCCCCACACACAACCACAGCGGTAGCGGCGTTCGCATGCCCTCTCATGCATGGTTGCGCCTCTAGCAGCGGGCGCTGGCTCTATATGAAACTGAGGCGGCAGTTTTGTGACCAGAAAAAGAAAATGGAAGGACTCTGGTACAACCTTGGTGCACTTACTTGAAAAATAATTTGGATTTCTAGGTCGGTCATGATAGAAGCGTTTCTTGTCTTTTCATGCTCTGTGGTTAGTGATGATGCGGTTGCGCATGCTCTGCTGGCCTTGCTGGGACTACACTGATTCTAATAAAGCTCAGTTGATAGTAACCAGTCGTTGTGGTGTGAACATCTCCTCTTGTCCTTTGTGTTTTTTTACTGTTTTTTTTTTCCTTCAAGTATGTACCAACAGGCCCAGACTTCAACCCTTCTGGCTGATGGACAGCCATAATGACAAAACCTCTGCAAAATGGCGGTGTGCCGCAGTAGTTTGTGCTTCTAGCCAGCTAGAATGCATCGCTCTCAAGTGCAGAATCCACTTAAGTCCCACTGGTAGTAAAATATATAGCAAGTTATAGAAGAAAATAAATGGCTGCGGCTTAATGTGCAACGTAACGCGTAAGTTAGATGCTCTTTTTTGAACAACATTGAAAATATTTAAATTCTGATTTTTGATCGAAGTGATGTCACATCTTAAACCCCTTAAGAATGAGACATAAGAATACCTGAAATAAATATTTCTTTTGTAGAATTGTGCAAAATACACCAAGAATAAGGATATTCAACGAAAAGAATAAATATTTTGTTGAAACTTTTTCAGGAATAGGTTTGTTGCCTGTGGGCAATACCAGACAGGACACCAAAGCAATCTTTTCCCCAAGCCACCTATGGCTTTGTGTGGAACTCACCCAGACAGTACTTGTGGGATGCGAAACTGAAGTTTACATAGCATTTCCTCGACATTAACTGCATGATGGCACTGAAGCTGGAGATGTTGCATCACCTCTGACCATGCTCTCAAAGGAAAGCTAGTCGTGCGCCAAACTTTTCCTTTCTCGTGCTTTGTTCCTGCTCTTAATTAATAAATGAAGCTTGTTGCTCATCATCCAGTGTTGCCCAAAGAGATTTACCAGAAACTCTGTACTCAGAACCGAAACTTGGCAAGAAAACCAATATTTTTTGGGTACGTTGCCAACAAACGTTCATAAAGTGCGAACTGTTGATGTGAGCTTCTGTGTAGGCAATTTCTGCATGTTTTAAAGGACAAGTCCACATGTAATTAACTACTTCTTGTGGAACTATCGCGCTCTAAACGAGTTCGACTGTACTGTCGAATCCACTTATAACAATATTGAAGTGCCACGAAAATTACATTGTTATAACCGATAATTGTTATAACCGGGTTGCATGAAAAATTCAAAGTGGAGGGATGGCAGAGGTGATGTGAGAAAACTATAATGGCGGGGAGGCCAGTGCCCCTCCCCACCACTTTCCTCCATCCGGTTGCTGATCGTGTTCACTCGTTTAACTGCTTCCTGGGCGCTCCGATCGCGTGTAACAAGCCGCGGCTGTCGGCATTAAAGAATGGCACTGCTATAAGAACTGCAAAGAGGGGTCAAGGGCGGCAAGTGATATGTGAGCACTGCCGAGGCATCGCTTTGGTGGCTCCAAAAGGGGCCTTTTAAAATTTGTGAGGACGCTGCCACGGCAGCCTGTCCACTTGAGATATCCAGAAGAAACGCTGAAGTGAGCTCGCCACAAGCATCTCGCCACGTACTTCTCACTGGCTTGCATGAGAAAACCCTATGTCCGTCAGCCTTGCATGCTTTACGTGAAGCTAGCTGACATCCTTCTCTAAGGCATTCAGGTGCTCCACGTAGTAGAGCGGAAGGATCCTCGTGAAAACAAAGCCCCGGAGAGTCTAAATCATCTGCCGAGCCTCCTGTGAGGACACCGTTGAGGCTGCCTGCCCTATCACGTCATCGCTGCCATCATTTCCGTCGCTATCTGATGCAAGCAGGTTCGCGACAATCGCCTCATCGGTTATAAGCACTCAGTTCCCAATTCTATAGCTGTGCACTTTCTTTTCACCGGCAATGTCGTGCATTGCCGATGATAAGTGGGCACGTCAGCCATCTTCTGTTTAGGCGGTGAGTCAAACGAGGCTGAGAAACCGTGTGCCCACGAACGATTTCAACGCAACCAACAAAGAAGAATGCGAACGATTAAGCTGTTCACAGAACTGAGCTGAATGAGGAGCCAGCGAGCGATATGTGAGCAATCTACGAGCAGCATAGTTGGCATGGTCCGTTTGTGCTTTGGAGGGAGGGGCGGCGTAGAGCTATGGGCGGAGCCCATTCGTGTTTGGAGGGGTGGAAGGGCA
This sequence comes from Dermacentor albipictus, assembly GCF_038994185.2. Lineage (NCBI taxonomy): Eukaryota > Metazoa > Arthropoda > Arachnida > Ixodida > Ixodidae > Dermacentor > Dermacentor albipictus. The sequence continues at coordinate 122,459,543 of NC_091822.1, read as the reverse complement.
ACGAGAGAGAGGCGCGTCGAGATGGTTGAAAAATGAGCGCGCGGCGGCTGTTGGAGCAGCAGCTCAAATTTCTCATTTTGTTTTCTTTTCAAGGATTTCGCATTTCACTACCTTTTGGCTCCGACACGCAGCAGCCAGACTTCATTGTTAAAACCAATAATACGGCATCAGGGCAGTGTAGTAATCGGGTTATTTCACCATGGAAAACATACAAAAGTTGACAGTGCAGCAGCTTCTTATTGTTATAACCAATATATTTGTTAAAACCGGAATTGTTATAAGTGGGTCCGACTGTATAATGGATTATCAGAGTCAAATAGGAGTAAACTGATTTCAAAATTCAACGCATTTTGCTTACTAATGTTCTTTGACATGTAATCCCGGCAGAGATGCAGGTCGTTGTCACAGGATATGACTATGAACTTGGTTCCCCCCTGAAAGGAGAGAGAGAAATAAAGGTAAAAAAGTAAAGGAAGATTACAGTATGTCATGCATCACAATCCATTGTAATGATCAAACTTGCAAGCGTGCACTACAAAGGCACCACAGGTTTGAGAAGCTAAACATCTTTGCAGATTATGGCATTCTCTCTGCAGCAAAAGCATAAAAAAGAAAAATCAGGTTGAGTTAGTCTTTGACTGTTAAGAATCAATCAACTTTGATTAAGTAATCAAATCTATCATAACTAACAGCTGACCAGCCTGAATGGGATAGACTCCTTTCGAAATCCAAAGGCATTGACGATACATCTCTTTAGGTCATTTCTTAGCATACAATGTTCTGGTGTAGGTAAAAGAAAACTAGTGCCATATTTAAAAGGATCCTTTTCCTATAATCCCATCCACATCTATGATCCACCCCATTGAGCAGCTGATAATGGTGATATTGAGGCTGTGGCTTTGTGTGAGCTAATGATTAAGAGCAAAGAAAAGAAAAATCAAAAGCGCCATTACTAAACATGGCCTAAATGCTCCCATATTTGCACGATTCCAACGCACACCTTTTTAAAAAAGAAAAAATGCGTTCAAATTAGCATGCGCGTTACAATCGTGACTAGTTCTATTCAAAACTAAAAATGAAATGAAATTTTACTTAAAAATAAAAAAAGGAGGAATGCTCAATGCAAGGTAGTTACCGTAAAAACCGGAATATAGGTCAAAGTTTTTTTCAAAAAACTATTGCGAAAAGTCGACTCTCGTCTGATATACTGGACATTGGCGGAAAAGCTACGGAAGTCTTGCAACAATGGGCGGATGAAGTAAAGAAGCGCCTTCTCCATCGCTATAGTGTACTAGAATAATGTGTTATTCTAGTACACTATAGCCATCGCCATCCGCAGCAGTGCGTCGTGGCGTTTACATTGTCACATTTTTGCGTTTACGTTGTCACAAAGTTATATTGGTTAACGGCTGCTTTTTCACATTTTGTTTCAAAATGAGTGGAAGCCGACAATTAGTCACCATCGCCTTCAAGAAAAAGGCGATTGAGTGCGTGGAAGCCCACGGCAACCTCGCGGCACAGCGCAAATTTGGAGTATCTGAAAAGAGCATTCGGTACTGGCAAAGACAGAAGCAGCAAACCAACAGAAAATGTCATTTCGTGGGTGGACCGCAAAACTGGAAGACAAGGTTGAGGAGTTCGTCCGGGAGCTGCGTGTAAGATCGCTGCCTGTGACAGCCGAATGCATCCGTTTCAAAGCGGTAGAGATCGCACACGCCTCTGGACTGGGCAGCGAAAAAGCACTCGTCATACAACTCTAGTTTGGGCCACGCTAATCAAACGCGTTGCTCTGATTCGGAGTAGCGCTTGCGCACTTCGTGCCCTTTTGCGTACTGTACACCCGGCCAATTTTTAGCAGTATTGCGCGACCATCGATCCGCATGTTTGTCAGCACGTTATCATCATGGCACGGAGCGGCAAAATAGCGTAAGTAAGTGCACGTGTACACATGCGCGTATCTCGTTTGTTTCACCACTCAGCGCCATTAATAAGGTGCTGACAAGCACGCGGGTCGATGGTCACACAATACTGTTAAAAATTGGCCGGGTGCACATGCGAGCAGCATTTAAATAAACACTGTCACTATTGTGCATGAGTCGCATTTGTTTCAAGGTAAGGGTGTCTTTCGGTACTTTTGCCATTGAAAAAGATTTTTTTTTTTCATTTTTAGAATTCGTTAGTAGGGGGATCGACCTATATTCCGGTCTGACCTATAGTCCAGTTTTTACGGTAGCCATACTGCCATCAAACAGGTCGTCTGAAGAAAGTGACGCCCGGACACGTCTCAAGGTGGGTCTATGGTGCCTGGAATGCCTTCCCGCAGGCGATGGTTGTGTGAGCCTCCAGAAGTATAGCATTTCTAATGTATTAAATGGATCTGGAGATGACTTTCTGTGGTTGGTAGACAGCGAAAAGGAAGTGTTGTTGGACTTTGATAGCCACTAGCCGCTAAGATTCAGCTGAATGTATGTCTGTGTGCTTTTGTACGTTCTATAATATTGTTTCAACATTGTACGCGTTGACTCAGGTTTTGTTACTTGATGTTCTCAGTAGAATCGGCACCAAGTTACTTTTTGGGTATTTCGGCAGTAATATAACTGTGCGTTAGCAATCGTTGGTATGATAGAATCGTGCAATACGGTACATCCCTCATCTACCAGTTTTGCTTGCTTCAATATATTTTGCTATGGCCTCTTACATGTTGGGCTTGTTTCAAAACAGCTGGTAAGCTTTGTAGTCCACAATCCCTGTTATTGGTTTTCTATGCCTATACTAATCAAGAGCTAAAGCTTAATCATAAGATAAAAACTAAGAAGAAATGCCGAATAAGTTTTTTACTGGGTACCGTACTCTTTCAAAACTCCACTTGCATTTCTTTCATAGAAAAAGATACTGAATATCACCAGAGAAAAATGAAGCAACAGTTTCCTTTTCAAATTTTGCAACTGAGCAGTTGTGCCGGTGATGTCAGATGTACCGGTGAGGTCACTATGACTTCGTGGATTTCACAGAATTTTCATGTATCTCAACTATTTTGGAGCAGGAGAAAGTTCCTCAAAGCTTTCATGTCAAGACTAGCTTACATTGAACTAAATATAATGCAATTCTCCTGTATTGAGAAGCACTCAAGAAACGTTATACAATGTACAATTTTAATTAATTGGAGCACGGGGAGCTGACTTTATAATATTGTGGTAGTGGTACCACAAGTCTTTCCTGCGTCCTTTCCGGTTACAAAGCCTGTGTTTAGATTGAGGCTGAGCTATCTGATATTTTGGAATTATCATAGGCCAGTCATGATTACTTCATGTTTCCTAGTATTACAACAGGCTAAGTTTGGTCAGTCACACCTATAGAATTGCTAACAGGCCTGTCTTACTGTGAATGGAATCTCTGGAAACCCCCCCAAAATGCAACAAGATATGGTAATTGTGACACCATTTTGAAGTTTCAGCAACAGCTCCCCGTGACATATGCTTTGGCAGCAATGTTTTTTAGGGTTGTTTAAACTAATGAAAGAAAGACGAACACATTGCAATTGAAGAACCAGAAAATAAAGCATGGCAACACATGATTGCATTGCCTGCATAAGAAGAAAATGTGTGTGCAACTACAGTGCACAAGCCATGTCATCATGATGACATCATTAGTGCCACAATTTGGTCATGAAATGTAAGAGATAAATGACTAGATTAGATTTTTTTTTTTTTCAGTTCATAAGCACTCCCTTTCCACCTGCTAAAAATGCACAAAGTTCTAAAGAGTAATGGATAATTCTATATAGGTTTCACATTCTTTAAAGAGCCTTTAGAAAACAATGTTCATTCGGGCCGTCCTTGCAGGCAAGGGTAACCTATAAGCAATGAGGACAAGGCTACAACTGCACTCTGTTGTCCCACCCCCGTCTGACTTGCTAAGCATGCATGTGAATTACCTGTGTGACCGATGTGACCTGCTTGAGAGAAGGCCTCTTTTTCAGGTACACCATTCCGCCTGAACACTCAACAACGTCCTTCAAGATTGGGGGTGATGGGTAGACGCCAGGCGTGATGAAGAAGATCATGCCCTGCAATTGTTTACCACAGCAAGTGAAAAATGTAAAAATGTCCCAGACTTGCATTAAGACTTGCAAAGAAAAGTAGCACAGGGGAACATGGCATGCACTCTCAGCAGACAATGAGGACGAGAGGGGCTTCTGCATTCATATAAATGTTCACCATGACTAAGCAAATTATGAGCTAATGGTGGACAGTAAGACAACAGAGTTGCTGCAGGGGCACCTACCTGCCAGCCTGTGAATTTCAGGATATTTAAAAAATCCCACTAGCCAGACACCGAGAAAGGAAGTGGAGAGGGAGACAGGATAGCACGTAATAAAGCTTGCCCTGAACAGATGCCTTTCGCAAGATACACGCACAGTTTATTAACGATGATTTAGCTTTAGACGCAGCACACACAAGCAGCAACAAACTTGGAACAGGTGACTCTGACAATGAACACATTGTTTCCAGACCACAGTGACCTTCAGCGAATCTCCTGTTGCCGATTTCACCTGCTTCAGGAACTTTTCATGCAAAAACTAACTCAAAACAAGTACCCCTCCGGCATCTTTTCACAATCAGAAGACTTCCAATGTTAAGGTCTGAGACCTATGAACACAACTTTTTCAAGTGCAAATTTTGCAAAATTTTCATAAAACTTGGCGCAAATTCCACGAAATTGTAAAACGAGTCTAAATACATAAACTCTACGAAAAATTGCGGAGGGTTGGCATATACGCGTATAGCGTAAAGTAGAAAACAGCACAACAGGAAGACATGAGACAAACGCGATGACTCATGTTTGTCTGTCGTTGTCCTGTCCACTGCTTCACTTTCTACACCTCTATAACAACAGTAGATTACCAACCCACTCTACCATCCTCCTAAGTCACTAAGACTGCAGCGGCCAGCCTCTCGACTACTCCTCAAACCAAAGCACAAAGTGCCATTGCTCTCTTTACGCCACAGCTAGATGATGGCACTGCTTGGTCTGTGCCATATTATATATGTCATATTATATAATATGTCGTATTACTTAGCATTTCTAAACTGTGCTACCCACAACAGCTCTGCAGCAAGCTTGCAGATGGCACCAGGTGAGGAATGCAGGCTCACTTTTTTCATGGTGGTGGAGTGGATCTTCGGGGTTACTGCAGTTGCTAGTTATGGCGACAAGCCAAGTTCTTTTGCTGATATCATAGGCAATATTTCTGTGTCAGTAATTGAAGAAAATCTATTCCTAAACTGCGGTGCCACACAGATTGTCTTGTACTTTCTCCAGTAGGAAGCAAATTTCTTCTTGACAGTAGTTTTTCCATCTACTTGCCTTGAACAGTGGTGTCCGGTCTGTTCTCTGTAGAACTTGATCAAGGCTAAAACCAAATGTCTTTTCTGCATCTGGGTCATCAACCTGGTATGGCCGCTCTTCTGCAAGTCAAGTATACAAGGGGTAGAGATGAGACGGAAGGGAAGAAAGCTGCCCTGATTTTAAAGAGACAGTTATACAAAAGCACAGTTAGCAAGAGCAAGTGCTAGAGATCACCCTCATACTATACATGTGTACTGAAGGATGACGGTCTTTCCCAGAAATATCCAATCAAATGTTCTTTTCTATTCACATCATATTCGATTTGAGAATTCACTATTCGAAGTTGTTGAATATTCCTATCTGTTCAATGTAAGGGATAACAACACATGTTGGAGTCAACAAGCGTTAACAGCGCTTCCACAAATGGGACACAAATGACACTGCTCTAAATTATTCCTCTACAGAAGAATAGCGGCTATCTTGTAGAAGCACTGCTCCTTGAGCAAACACACGAGGAAGATAACTTCTGCTCAATAATGTCCGCTCATTCAATAAGAATGTCTCGCTCTTAGGCAGACTACGCGCAATTTTGGTGTCTCGATTTAGGAAAATTCATATATTATTTGGCTGCTTTCACTGTGTTTGAATCTCTTTAAAGGGGCCCTGAACTACTTTTTATCGAAGTGGAGCAAGGCCTTTGAAGTGAAAATAGACTATCTCAGAAATACTTCGCCACAAAAAGTACTTCAATTTGTTCAGCAGACGCGTAGTTATTGGCAATCAAACACGGCCTCCGCTGTGCTCCCGTTCCTTCTTCAATGCCTTGCACTGCGAAGGCTACGGTGCAGTGGGGCATGCCCACAACGCTCCATCTTCTAAATGTCACCGTGGCGCCCAGTTCAAATTTTATTTTGGATGTTAATGTAGACGCCACGACTTCCGCCTTTGGTGCCTACGACGTGCTAAACATAAGCCAAACGCGGTTGTCTTCAGCGAGCTGCAGTGTGCTTAGCCAGTGGACTTATCGCGGCACCCCGCGGCGGCCACGGTATCTATGCCATGTAGCCGACCGCAGCTTTATGTCAGCTATTGGCCAATAGCAGCCGTCTAAGGGTATGACGAACTAAAGTGGCCACAAGAGAGTGAGGACAAGGCCTTCTGTTGAAAAGAGAGCATTTGAGAGAAAGGCAACTTCACGATCCGCTTGCAAGCTCCACGCACTGTGTATGACAGCAAAACTTGGCTGAGATGTTCACAGCAGCGTACGCTACTCGTGGACCATGTTATTTAGCCAAGCCCGAGGGTTGGTTCAGGGCCCCTTTAAAACACTGTGTTGTGCTGCACAGTGCCGCACCTCTCTCCCTCAGCGAACACAATACTCATGTGTATCTGATGTCGTGTGGTTTGTTTGTTTCATTACTGTTATCGTTGTGGCGCACCAGACAACTGAAAGCAGTTTATCATTTACAAGCAATTCAGTTGACCAGATGTCCAGTTGTGAAAATAATTGCATGCGTCTGTCTAAACAATGCAGATAAGCTTTCTAGTTACCAGACTTCACACAACCTTCGCACTATTTCATTTTGTTTAAAAAATAAGAAAATATTCTGAATTCGATTCAATTAGGAAAACTTAATACCCCTAAGCATTAGCTACACAACTATTAAATGAGGTTTATAATCTGCATTGTCACCTTCCTGTCGCTTAATATTATTCTCATTGCCTTAGTGTTATGCACTGAAAGGCAGTGAACACACAAAATACTTGTGCATCAAGATGTGGCAACACATAACTGCATAATGGCAGCCATAGTGATGAAATGAAGATACTGCAGAGTACCATAGCAAACATTTGAGGTACCTCATCTGTGTCCTCTACCTCATGCCCAATAAGACAAGTATTAGCTGTCATTCTGCATGTTTATTTTGTTCACGAATCTAACAGGCCATATCAACCTCTCTTTCCAACAAAAATAGAAAACTGTAGTTATAGTGTTGGCCAGAAAACTAATGATGTGTTCACCTCAATAGTGGATTGAACTGCTCCTTTTCTATGCCTAGCCTCCTCAGACTCAACAAAATTCTAGTGACACAATGTATATTAACGTCGGTTCTTATTGTCAACCAGTCATTTACGAACGTGAGAAACTTTCTACTTCCTTGTTCGGATAGCATGGCACATGCTCACATCAGCACCACCATGTATGTCGACAAAGAGTTAATTTCTCCAGTTTGTTAAGATATAAGTGTCTTTTGCGTGCCTAAACACATAGATACAGGTTTTGCATCATGTTTCGATTTGCTGCTTTCATTTTTCAGCCTGGATGGCAGCGCCAGTTGGTGGCACTAGAAATGTACTACTAAACATTCATTGTTGTGTTCTTCATGATGACACAGCAATACGTCTCACAGGAAGTATCAATTTTCTCAAAAACCAGAGGAAACGAAAGGATTGAATGCAGGTGATACCATAGTAGCTTGATGTTATGCCAGGATGCTTAAGGTTATCACACCTGTTTAAGTTGGAAAGGATGGAAGCCAGTGCCCACGGGAGTAGACACTGGTTCTGAGGGGGCTAGTGCTTCATTTTAGTATTACTATTTTTTAAAATTTCCTCATCACAACTACAGCAGTGACATGTTGAAAATACTCCAAGTTCCCAAGCAATGTGTGTATTTTTTTCCACCCTGTCATACTTCGATGATGAAGGTGAGGCATTTTAAAATAGAAGCCCTTTATTTGAAAGCCTTCATCTGTTAATTTTTTATCAGTTGCATCATTGCATGCCGTTTTCTCCCAAATCATTTGATCAGCTAGGTTCAACCTGCACCTCGACACAGAGCAGAGACTTCAGTGGCTTCCTTACCAACAAATGCATTGTTAGCAATGCTGTCCTGGATCCAGCGTGGCGTGACAACAAATTTAGCTGACCCAAAGGCTGAGAGCAGCTTCACCGTTCGCTGGATCTTGTTTGTCACCAAGTGTGTGCATTCTTTCGGTGACTTGGCCAGTGCACCGCCTAGCTGAAGAACACCCTGTACGTGGGGGACATAATGATAACTCGTTAGCATCAGACTGGCACACCTTAGTAGAGAGAATGATTAGATGACTTGGCTTATTCAATGTCTCAAAGCAACACAGGAGCTTTCAAGACAAGCCATAGTGGAGGAATTATTAATTTTGGGCACCTGGTGTTCTTTAACGTGCACCAAAATCTCGCTAAACAAATGCTTTTGCTCTGCTGCATATTTTGCACTGCATACATTGATTCCCAGCCAAGGTTGGGAATCGAACTCGTGACCTCGAGCTAAGCGATGAAAAGGTGCAGCTATTGAGTCACCAAGCTACATAGACTGGGGCACTTTGCTTCTGCAAGCAGTTCACAGACCTGCTTAAGGTTGCTGAATTCCACTGCATCAAAGGGGCCATGATACCAAATTTTCTGGTTTGAATTATGCATTCCCTGTTAAACTGCATGCATCCCACATCAAGCTGGCAAAATCTGAGCACATTTGGTGCGGTAAAAGCTTGTATGTGAATTCCTTATGTCGCAGTTAAACCACACACCGATCCAGCAACACTGGTGGGTGCGTGTGTGACATACGAGTTGTTTGGTTTTCGCATATTAAACTTGGCTATCAGCCCGAGAGTTTCGGCAGGTGTGCTCTAGTATGCGCTTTTCTCATTGCACGAGGGAAAGCATTGCGGGTATAGTGCAGTGACGATGACGCCCTTACTGCACCAGAGCATGCCAGAGTAAGGAAAGTTTGTACAACACGAACTTGCTGTGACCCTTCAGATTTCGGAATCTTTGACAGGTGGCAAATCACCTGCCGAACCTGACAATGAAGCTGCGCCTGCTTTTAACTGTCGGCACCGGCTATGCGCGGGGCAGTGATCGGGTCACATGATGCGCAGTCCTTTTGTCTGTTGTGCAGATTGGCCTTACGATAACCCATCTGCCGTAAAGTTGGGATGGCCCTTCTGTATTTTGGAGAAAAACTTGAAAGCAAAACTTTTTATGCAATATATGAAAGATTGCCGCAGAACATCACTAATTCGTAAGTTTGAGTAAAAAAAAGCAGTTGATTCAACTGAACAGAAATTCAATAGATAAGCAATTTTCCAGGCCTTTATATGCTAGAGCTGAGCTGTAATCAGTGCCGACATATTATTCTGGTGTCCCCTTTAATAAGACCTGACTGTACTGTATATCTTGATTTCTATCTACCTAAGTTACTGATAGCTTGCTACATTCTTGTTAGGCAGCACTGTATTTTATAGCCCAAAGTTTGTAAGCATCAAGTATTGGTCAATAATTATCTAATATTTGAAAATCGGCTTTTTTTTTATTTGATTCAACATTTGATTCAAGATTTACTATTCGGCATTCACACAGCCCCAACGTTTTGTTAAAAAGAACAAACATACATTAAAAAAATTTCAATAAGAATGCTCAGCAACATCAAGCACCAAGTTCACAAAAAGCTGTTAAGGTATGTAAAATAGAAAAAAAAAATGGGCATGTTGCATGTGGCTCCAGAGAATATCATTATATTCTGAACAAAGCTTTGCGAGGCCCACAACAAAAATTTAAAACAATTTCAAGTAAATAAAATAACACTGTCTGCTTTGAACATTCAATCAGTTGCTGTTTATAGCACCACAATACCTGTTTTCTCGGTGGAGTTGCACGGTTGTGAACATGATACATAAATTCTTTAAAGATCTGCAATTTGTTGCAGGTGTTGCATAGAACTTGAGAGCCTTAATAAAAATCAGGGCCTGTATTCATCAAAAACAGTTGATGCCAGAACTGCTCATAAGACCAATTGCCAACCAATGGCAAGCAGCAGCTCTTACAAAATGAAAAGCTTCGTAAACTCAGGCCTTTACTCAACAATAACTAGAATTTGTCTTTTTATTTTAGGTGCCACACATTTCACTCAAGTAAGTCCAGTGCTTGCTGAAGGAGATGACTTCTGGGTTTCACATGTACGTGAGTAAGGAGAATAAGGCAACGTGAGGAGTTTATTTCCAGCATATTTTCGGTGCAACATTTCCCAGTGTCAATGCATCCTTTTATGTCACCTGACAACCATGCCACTTTCACTGCCAAAACATTGACCACTGGGTTTCCATTCCAGCACTATCATCATCATGCAAGCCTAATGGACGTTACACACCGTGAACATCATGGTACTGCCCTAACCCCTATGCTTAAAATACATTAGAAATGCAACTCTTGGACTTGCTTTCTAAGAGCTAACGCTTCTTCATAAGTATAAGTTATGACCCATATCTGATTCCAAATCACAAAACCTTGGGTACAGTCGCATTTTCAATTTGTTATTGCTTTGCATACTATGTCTGTACCGGTACTGCCAGCCACAAACCATTTGGGGCTATGTACGCGCCGAGAGTGAACTAAACTTATTGTATAGACAAGACTATAAAGCGCATTTTTTTGTGGTGCACAACTGTTAATCTCACGTTCAACAGAGAGCCTATCTGGCAATAATCCCAGAAACCTCCTCACTTGCACTGCCCCTCCCCTCTCAGAGCTGGCACTCTCTCTCCATGCATCAATCAATCAATCAATCAATAAATCAATCAATCAATGCTAACAAATAACAATGGGCATATGTCTATGCAACTTCAGATATAAACACTCTAACAAACAGTTATACTAAATAAATATAAGCAAATAAATAAACAACCAAACAAAATGCACGGTGTCTTTTTCCACACATCAATTGTGCGTTCCAAGGTGCCTTGTTAGCTTAAATTCCAGAACATAAAGGAAAAGGTACACATCTATTCAGGTAAGTGCCCAGTCATCTTGACCAGCGGCGCTTTCGAAGCTAAGGCTAACAATTTTTCTTTTTCAGAGATTATCAAGGCATGAGATCTTTAAAACAGGAGCTGAGTAAAAAAGCTTAACTACGTGCCATTATTATGCAAAAACAACAAAGTGCGGGATGCCAACTTGCCTTTTTCAGTTCTTCCACCTCCTTCAAGCCTGTGAGGAGAACTTGCGGGACTTTGTCTTCCGGAAGAGTTGTGGTCACTGTCACCGGTATGTTCTCCTCCTCTTCAGGTGTTGGCCTGATAATAAAGATTACAGCACACCTGTACTCAGCATATGTGGCTGCTATATGTAGCGTGTGTGTATCAACACACACATGCACAGAGACAACACACACATAGAGACAAACACTTGTTGAGTCTAATGCCATAGTTGCCAAAATTCTTATTGCATGTAGCGAACATTCAGTGTAAGCAGCATTCACAACAAAGTTTACAAACATGAATAGAAGTAAATTAATTACATTGCTGCCCTAAAAATGGTACTGTGGGACATACACACCCACACAAACTAAAATATCAATGAGAAACGAAATAAAAATAAAGTGGTCTTGTCTCAATCTGCAGTACAGCCACAGCAATAACTGTGCCAGTTTGTCAAATCCCCATGTACTATTCCCTCAACAGACGTGTGACAACCCTGCAGTTAATTTGCATTAACACTGTGGCAGCACAGCACCTGCACATGAACTTAGGCAGCTGGTTTTGGTTAGGTTCACCACATACATTACATATCATATCACATCATATATGAGTATTGTACAAAATATTCATTGAGACAATTTCCAGTAGAATAAGGGCAACACTTGACTTCATTCAACCAAAAGAACAGGCTGGCTTCAGGACGGGACACTCTACAATGCATCACATCCATGTCATCAATCAGGTAATCGAGAAATCTGCAGAATACAATCGACCCCTCTATATGGCTTTCATAGATCATGAAAAGGTATTTGATTTAGTAGAGATACCAGCAGTCATAGAGGCATTCATGTAATCGAGGAGTACACTACTTTCAAGCAACTATGTAGGAGCATGCCAATCACAAAGTGCTAAACAGGCATGTTCTACTCTAGAGGAAGGACAAGAAAAAAGTGAGAGGAAGCCCCTAGTCTCACTCTCTGTAACAGAGCTGAAGCACCTCTGAATATGGGCCAACTCTTCTCCTTTGCCTACATCCAAGCACTTTTCCTCCATGCTCCTTGACCAAAGGCAACAAAAACAAAGGTCCAATGTGCCTATCACCAATGTAATAACAGCAGATGCTACTATACTGCCACTGTGCTAGCCATAACAAGGTTACTATGAGCCATGGATCTACCAGCTCCTTAAAACAAAATTGTGGTGTTGTCAACGCAGTATAAACGATGCCTAAAACGACATGCGACTTACGGCAGTTTTTTTAATGCATCTGGAATTGGTGACACCTCTCCTCGGTTTCCTTCTTCCTTGCCTCATATTAATGACTGCACTCTATAGTGTTTGGCTGTTCGGCAATATTGAACGAAATTACACAACTAAGTGAGTTTACGATTATATTGTGTTAGCAGAACTGTACAGAAACCTAATTGTCTGCGGCACGACAAGAATGATGCGGAACAAAACTATTGTAAAAGCACTGCACAAGCCAGAAATGTGAACGGACCTTTGCTGTTTTGGAGTCGTTGCTTCGGACTTCACTGGGTTTTCTTGCTTCCGCTTCTGAGCTTCCTTGAAGGCCTCTGAAGCCGTGAACCGCTGCACACAGTGAACAAGAAAGAAAAGGAACAGCGAAACGGTTCTCCTTGAATGAAATTAACAGAGCATAACAAGAACAGAAGGGTGCCAAGAAACAAGAATAAAGGAACAACAGAAACTGAAGCATCATACCTAAAGAAAAACAAGAGAACAATAGTAACATCAATCACATTAAGGCTAATTAAAAACAAAGCCCTCTGTTTAAATGCAATCATATTCGCCCACAAAACAGCTGCAGAGAACAAGTTCGCCAGTGAAGTAATATGCTGTGTAAAGTCGTACAACAGCCATGTCACTTAACAAAGAACAAAAAATTACATACAGGTTACATTTAGATTTTAATTGTTTCTAAGTGACACGTGTAACCTTAGGAGATTGGAAAAAGCCGTCTCTCTGCCTTATTTGGTAGATAGATTGCTTTTTATAATCTCCTTTGATTGGAAAAACAGACAGAAAGCCAAAGACACACCGACAGACATTGGCTTTGTACCCTAAGAGACACACTACTACAGTAATAAACACACGGCAATGCATTTCACACTTGCCGGTGTTATCAATCTCTATATCGAGCCCATGCCATTGTGCCATTTGGGAGAAGTTGGATCATAGTCAAAAAACATTATTAATCCCTATTATTCGAGTTATGGTGCTGAAAACTTGCAGATACAGTTAGATGTCGATAATAATGAAATTTTAAATATAATGAATTATGTAACTTTTTACAACTTCTTGCCCATAGAGCACTATGTATATTAAACCTCAATATAACAAAATGTGTTTATACACAATGTCAATATTATAAAGAAATTTCAGTGCCGTGCGAAGTTATACTGAGTCAATAAAATGAAAACTGGCGTGGATGCAGATTGTCAAAGGGTTGAATTACACATGGCTGCTTACAAGCGCAACTCCCAAATCATGCCGTGACGGAGAGTGGCCGCCGAAGTGCAGCAGCAAGACCCTCTTGCCATCACATTACTATAAAGTCCAAATACAATAACATTTTATCTCGCGCCTTAAGTCATATGCTGCAAGTGCACGGAAAAGCATGCGAGAAAGAGCCGAGAAGAATGGTGGCTTTATGTACACCATCTTCCCTCGTGAGCGGGAGGGGAGGGAGACGAGTGCGCAGTAATGTGATCAGGCGTGTGTTAGTGGGAGAAGCAGTGGGGGCAGGTTCGGCCGTAGCTGCGCATGCTTAAGCGTGTACGCGACTTGCACGCCTGGCCTTGGAGATGATCTGTGACAGGTGCGAAGACTGGACAAGACGAGATGGCTGTGGCTTTATGTGCACTGTCTTACTATTCGTTTAGTGCTAGAGGTCGCGTAACCTAAGTTTCGGAGACGCATTGAAGCGAGAGGCACATGAAGCGTTCACTCCCCTTTGCTTGCACTTTTCGAGATAGTGTCATTCCGCTGCAGGCGATGCTATAAGCTACGGCGGTGTAGTGGATGCGCAAGCTTTGCAGGCTTCACTTCGTACCAGCAATGTGAAAATATTGCTGACACGACACGAAACAGTCCCTTTGGTCAGCAACTCTCAATTTTAAGAAAATGAATTTTTTTTTCTAATTGAAATTCATTGTTTCTCATTGCCTGATAATCCAGAAAGTTTTACGGCCATTTCATTGGTAAGAAACATCCGTTGGCGACTGGTGATTTGCATAAAAGGTTGAATTAGAATATAATGTAATTTTGTTATATTGAAGTAAACTCTAGATTTTACTGGCTTCAGTAAAGTATAGCTGTTTGCCTTTATATGTATCTTTGTGTGCTTAATTCAAATACAGTGAAAGCTCGTTAATTCGAACTTCAATAATTCGAATTTATGGATAATTCGAACTGTACGATTTGGTCCGGCCAAGCTCCACAGAAGTCTATGTATAAAAAAGTCCGTTAATTCGAACGCGAGAAGGTTCCCTCACGGATAATTCGAACTACGCTCGCCTGGCACATAGCCAGAGAAACGCGCCTACTGCCTACACACAAGGCTGTATTGCCTCCGAAACGGAGAGAACGGCGAGAGAAGGCAAAATCGGAAAAAAATCTAACCGACGCGGGGTCAGCCAGAAGGCAGCGGCGGCTGCCGCCTCTCCGTTCTACGTGACCTCCAAGACTTCTTGCCCGTTGCGAATCTCAGAGGCTTTGCAAATCTTGTACAGCTGCTAATGTTGTGCGGAGATGGCACGGCAAGCTGCAAAACACAGCGAATCAAGTACGTCGCAGCTGCGCTTGCAATCAAGAGCCAACGAATCAGGGCCTTCGCCACCTTCACATGTTCAGCGTCTTTGTCTCGGCAGTCTTCATCGGTTGTGCACCTCTGTTTTCAGCTTAGGAGGTATCGGCCGTCGTGATTCATTGTGATGGTGTTAAGCCTCGGCTAACGTTCGTTTCGGTGGACATCGGTGGTGTGGCACAGTCGGACCCAAAGCTTCGACTTGAAAGTGGCATGTGCCCACGGTACACGCCATCACTTTCTGACACGCCAAATTTCTGACATGCCCTACTGCTTCCAAATCGCAGTGTGCTGTTGCCCTCCTTCACTTTCGTTAGTTCGAACTTTCGTTAATTCGAACTGAAGCGGCTTCCCCTTGCGGTTCGAATTAACGAGCTTTTACTGTATTAGGTAAATTTTTATCTGATTCGGTTCATACTTTACACGACTTACATTTCCTTAACTTTCTCAAAAATTCAGAGTAAAATTTGTTCCTCAGATTTGGTATACAAGGTATCAACAGCTTCTGCCCCCCGTGCTGTCATTTTACGTACCTTCCAGACCTCTTCTGTGAGCTTAATGGGTACCCTCCACGCCGCTGAAATACAGACATGATTATCAGTGAATACAGAGCAAATACAGGCATTTCTACTGAGGATTAGGAATAAAGAAGAGTGTACTTGATTCCAACATTTAATTTCTGTTCAGACCAGATCATCCTAATATACACTCAAAAGTTTTTTTTTTTTTTTTGAAACAGTCATAACAGTGAAGTTCCAATACTGGTTTCCGTGAGAGGTGCCAATTCAGTTCAACCGGCATTCCAATAGACAAATTAAGAATTCACACACAACAAGCTCTAGAAACTGTCTTAACTGAACTACTGCTGAGACAAAGACATTTTCAAAGTTACTTTGCATTTGTAAAATAATTCATTCTAGAAGAGAGTTGATCTACTTTCAGCTGTTCCTTTTGCTGCAACATAGTTCCTAGCATGAAAAAATAAATTTTACCAGAAAGAAGAGAGGACAGGACAGAGCACTCAATTCTTTTCCCTTTCTTTCACTGGCTTTTATTTTCTTTTAGAAAATATTATGTTGCAGCGAATCCACTGCAGCATTATGCCAACAGCAACTCAAGAAGGACAGTCACTACCTCCATTATAGTAGCCTTTGCCTAAAACTCTCCAGGAATGATAAACACTTAACTCACAGGGAATCCCCTCAGCGTTAAAAAAGTGCACAAATTGCTCTCCTTTATATCCCATAAATGTACATGAACAAGCATTCTCCGAAGCAGAGCACACAGTCAAACAGACGGGGAAAGTGTCTGGTAAATCACACTTCAAAATTACTGGTTTATAGCATATTAATGAGAATCCCAACTCAGCCAAGAATGTGGAGTAGACATATTAATCAGTCGTGCTGCAGTGTTGAAGCAAAAAGTGAGCAAGGAAGGGGCACATGCGTAGATTTGTACCCTTGCAAAACCCAGTTTCAGATTTCACCACAATATCGAACTTGAACTGAACAGGAATGTTACAATTCTTTTCATTCCAGAATGAAATGGAAAAGGAAAAATAACAGTTTTAGGTTCAGTTGCCAACCTTTCTCTGGAGCTGTTGATCCATATGTTGCCTGACCTTGTGAAGTTCTTGTACAAAATAAATTCACGCTTTTTTCCTGTAATTATTCTTTGGTCATGCAAAGGTACTTAAGCTGGTTCAAACCACTTTGAACAGTTATTTTTTTTTACTAAAAATTTGAACTAGAACAAAATTGTTTCTACTTAATTGGAACGACAACTGGAACAAAAAAGTTTCGGTCTGACACTCGGTTTCCCGCATGCCAGTCTGGAGAGAGCGAGGATTACAGACTATTGGGCTAGTTGGTTTGATACAGTTAATGGGACCGTGCACTGTGACGACTGTGGTTGTGAACCATTGTTTAAGGAATGTTTCACGCTGTACAGAAATTCAGATAAAGATACGTGGGAAATCGAGGAAGCGAATTTGATAGCAAAAGCAGGCGCCAGCTGTGTCAGTGCCCCCGCCTTGTCTGTAGCTCTGAGTGGTAACCTCTGTATCCGTGTGGTGGCATTTTCTCGACGTAAGTATGTGACTTATGGAAACGAAAATCACTTGAAAGTTAGTGCCCGTCCTTGTTGTTCTTCCTTGCTCGTGTCGCCCAAGTGCTATTGTCCCAATAACTGGAGAGATTGAGTCCAAATGCTAACCCATCAGGTGCGGCACGAGCCCGTAGTCTAGTCGGACGTCCTCGAACTGCTGGTACTTGGGGGCCGTGGGCAGTCGCAGGGCCTCGTAGTGGCCCAGCATCACATCCTGCAGCCACTGCGTGTTCACGATGCTGATGCCCCACTCCTGGGCCTTCTGGTACTTCAGGCCCTCCTTCCTGCTCAGGCAGAAGAGACGTGGGGACAGTAAAGCGACTATATTCCCTGTAGCAGCGGCTCTCAACAAACTAACCTCGTTGCCAGTTGAGTAAAATGATTCGGAGAGATTCCAATGAAAGCCAAATGAACAAGCTGAACTAGAATCACCCACACAAAGAAAGCTTGTGTTCTATTCATGCACACGCTTAGCGCTGGTGTGGTGTCGTTCCTGTCTCCGTCCTAATATTTTGCGCTGTTTCCATGCCTTCTAAAGCGTGTGAATTGTACCATAAGTCAATTGTGCCTTCACTAGCTGACAGCATTCTACACCTAGTGCTGCAGTATCCCAGCAGCAAGTACTGATTAATATTTCAAGGTACAAAATGGTGAAAGCTTTCCTTGATGGAAAGCTTTCTCTGACAACTCTGACTTACCCTCATGATTAGTGCCATTACTTCTCCTCACGTCACCCTGCTGCAAACTAAAATATACTGAACTATTGGGTAGAGCAACCTAAAGCTACACAGTGCTCGTTATATAAAGGTTAGACTGTACAGCATAGACCACTGATGGCTCAGCCATCAGCGCCACTGTGTCAGTTCCGCGAAACACCGAGGCAGCCACTGCTACGGAGGCATGCTTTTGCGGCGCTCGTCTGAAACGTGTCGGCCATTTTAAGTGTGCTTTTAAGGCAATAAAATACATCAAGGCCTATTTTGGAACGCCGACGCTTGAGAAAAGATGTCAAATATACGACTACAACCATGCATATCGTGTCAAAGAAGTAAACAGCATGGACATTACAGTGAAGTGCTTAAATTAAATTAAATTATGAGGTTTTAGGTGCCAGAACCACGACCTGATTATGAGGCACGCAGTAGTGGGAGACTCTGGAATAATTGGGCCGCATGGGGTTCTTTAATGTGCACCTAAATCTAGGTGCACGGGTGTTTTCATATTTCGGCCCCATCGAAATGCGGCTGCCGTGACCGGGATTTGATCCCGCGACCTTGTGCTTAGCAACCCACATTATAGCCACTAAGCAACCACCAAAGGTCGCGAAGTGTTTGTCACAACAAAGCAAGCATGCTTACGATGTCGAACTCAAAGTAAGTTAAATAAATCAATACTTTACGCCACTTAAGTGAGCAAATACGGCCATAGACATTTGTAACTGTCATTTGTAGTTTCATTACTTGGAGCGTTCCTTGTACCTCACAATTGTAGAGGTTTTGGTGAATTGGCAGTAAGTGCTTTTTTCTCTGATGACAAAGTGTACAGAGCATATTCTGGTACTGTCGTTCAGGATTGAAGGTGAGAGGTCATCACCGCTGAAACACAGTAGAGAGCAATCAGTTGAGACTAAACAATGTGAAGATTGAACAAATGTGCGCTAGCGTGCGCAAGAGAAATGCTAATTTGTGAATAGTCTGTGCTGCAATGCACTCCAGCGTTAGTTCTGTTGTTCTAAGCGCGAGAAAACATTTCGGCACATAAAGAAGCTGCATGTTGGCTTATTAATGGACAACAAAAAGCACAGTGTGTACAAAGCTCCAGCACAGAGCACTTACGAAGCTAGATTTGACATGTAAAAACCCCAGCGCGTTTGTTTTGGAGCGAGATGAGCTAAACTTCTAAACCAATTTACAATAGCAGAAATCGGTTCACGCGTTTTTATGTAGTTGTCGCTTTATTGTGCATTTTTATGGATGCTGCTGGTGGTTCTTTTTTCTTCTTCTTTTTGCATTTAGGTCCCAGTTCATTTAACAGAAACTTGCAAGAGCAACATGAACCACAAAGATTCACTTAAGCTGCCGGGTCGCTTCCCACGGTTTTGAAGGGAAGCGGTACAATTTGATGCCCCCTTCACAGTTGTGACAATCCTTAACACAACAGTATCTGTGCTTGTTCTTTTTGTTCAGACTTCTCATGGAGAAGCTGCCGAAAGGCCACGATTAATCCATTGCAAAATTGGAAAAGGAGGCATTCAGGCGGGCCTGAGCACAGTACGGACAATGGTGAAATGACGGAGAGGGCCTACTAGCGGGTGCTCACCCCCATTGCTAGGTGGCGTGACATGTACAGCCAAACTTTATTGAAGGGTGCCTGTAGCCACCACCATGGCAACGCTCGGCTTAGCTGCTTCAACGTTCGCTACCAAGCTTTTTAATGTTCGGTGCCGTGTTTTACATTGAAACAATTCGCCACTGTTCGCAATGGCACCGACTCTGCCTTTGTAATCCTCGCCAATGGCTTCGAAGCTCGGAAAGCACAGCGCGTTGCATAATGGCGGTTCCCGAAAGTCAGCTTCGCCTCAATACAGCAGTGTTATGCGATGAGGCATATCAAGAGTGGGAAGATGCAATTGTCACGCAATTGTCCTAAATTATACACGCATGAACCTGCCGTCTCCTATCAGACAGTATGAGCACCAATACGTCTAATAAGTGCACTGGCAGGCCTTTAGCGCTACTTCGGACGTGTCTGTGACGATTTGAGCCCTTGCGGGCTGTAAAAGGCATACATTCATTTTTTTCGAACTGCCCAATTTTTCGGACATTTTTGCAGCCCCTAGGGAATCTGATAAATCGGATGCTGACTGTATCTGAGAATTAAGGCATGCGACCGGAGTTTTGAATCCGTTTAAATTTACGAACCTTGAAAGGTTAATGTTCCAGAACCCACGGTCTTTGCAAGAAAAACGCAACACAGAAAAAAAAAATAAAGAATTACACAGAGGGAAGTAATTCACCGACTTAATTTTCAAACCCGCTCATTTATTGGAAATTTCCCATGGCACTGCTGCAGAACTAACTCTATCGAACTAAAGTAGAACGATGACTGAAATTTCAGACGCCGCACATGCTCTCGATCGATTTCTTGGTCTTATCTCTGTGCCGTAACCAGTAGTGCCGAAAACATCGCAACCATGAACCAAGTTGCTGCCGTTCGAGTTTTATCCGTGTGCCCTCACAGTCATTGTTGAAGTGGTTCCTCTGCTTTCCAGTAGCCATACAGGCCCTGCAACACGTTTCGTTGACTCGGCACCAAGCCGCAACTTTGATCGGCTACTCCCGACGAGGTAGTTGTAGCCAATGGCAGTGACAGGCAGCATGCTGTTGCGGGAACCTTGCCCTTGATTTGATCGTACCCGTAGAACATTGGCCATGCGATCACGCGCAGGAGCTGAACTGACAGCCACGCATACGAAGTGGAGTTTGGGTTCTCAGGCGATCAGCCGTTTCTATGTGCGTATACGAGTAGGAATGGCGGAAGCTCGCGTGGGGGAATAAAGCCTAAAAGCTCCGAACTAAATTTGTGGAACACCACTTAAACTGACAGCAGTCAAGGTTGCATGCACTACATCTGCATTTAAGGATGATGCACATCATGACAGATACATGCAAACTGAAGAGCCAAAGCTGCCAAAGATCAACAATGCCCATGCATTCAGTGTGGAGGGCAAGTCCATGATAAGCAGCCGAGTAAAGGCTTCTCTGTAGCCTAGGCAACCCCAATGCCCTCGCGTCACATTGCCGCATCTCTCTCTCTCTTTTTTTTTTTGTTCCTTGTTCATTCACTCCGCTTCTCCACCTCCGCATCGCGCTTGTCACTCTCCCTCCTGTTTCTGTGTGCGTGTGCGCATGCTTTAACCATGTGCCAAGAGCCAACCACCTAATCAACACACATCTAAATACGAACATCTTCAGGTGACAGCTCCTTCTATCTCCATAAATGCTAGCCCCAAGACGAATCTATGCAATACTGCACACCCAACTTGCAAATAATAGTTCTTCTAATGCCATGCGATAGAGATGCACAGGTTGTGAACAAAGCCTGTGCTCGACTTTAACCAGCACTTACTTTTTGGTGATGAGCAGAGAGTTGAGACGTGTCAGGTAGGTGGTATATTTGGCACCGGTTGTCAGGACCATCTGTTTTAGCAGTGCCCGTTCTTCGGAGTCGAAGCCAGTGGTGCAGATAATCTGCAATGCAATAAGTGGACAAGACAAGGATTCACTTATGACTCGCCAACCTAATGTGCCAAGCACTTCCATTTCTCAACCACCATACCATTCTGGAAAGATTAAGGTCGAATGTAGGAACAGGTGATTAATGCAGAGGGTCCATAATTGTCAAAACCAATATTTGAGCCAAGCTGAAGAGTAACACATGGCCAATAAAGTAAGGCCTGTGCTAAGTTCCACCAACCAAACGCATAAATAACAGATTTTTGTCTGCTAACAGCTTGATTGGTTAGGGCAAAAATAATTAGCCAGCAGAAGAAAGTGCAAGTTCTGACACAATGGTGAAATTTTGTGCTAAGATAAAGGGTGATGGTAGCACTGGTTCTATAAAAAAAATCTGGCATTTGCATTCTAGAAAGTACAAATAAAGCTTGCCATAACATAACTTTATTATTCTTCTCCGATTCATACCATTGCTGCACTGCATTTGGAAGCACACAATGAAATCGTTTCGATGGTTGTGCCTTCCTAAAATGGCCAGCACGAGGAAACTTTATCACTGCTTCTCATTTGACTAATGCATTTATAAAAATACAATTAAAAGCTACTAGACCACATTTTATGCTTTTACTTGTGTATTTTATCCTTTTTCTTAATTTTCTTTGTGAGTAATTTTGGTGAATAATTCTGGTGAGCTATAAGGAGGGTGCTTTAATTTCTCGTCTCCACTACACCTATTGGTGACTGTCGTATAGGCGTTTTACAGTGAGCAGTCTGCGGACTGCGCACCAGGTGCCACCACAGGCCCGATGTCAATGAGCACCTTATGAATCAAGAGCAAGCATGCATCAGCTGCTATGTGCCGCTCTAGCAACGTTCCAACGAGAATCCGGGAATCACTTAGTACTACAGTCGAGTCTCGATAATTCGAACTTGAAGGGGCCCAAAAATTTGTTCGAGTTAAAGGAAGTTAATTGAATGGACAACTTATCTGCAGTGGCATATGTGCACTGAGCTAACACATGAGTGGGAAGTTACACAAGGTTTATTCATGCATATTTAAAAATTACAGTCGATGTCCGTTTTATTGAACTCTATAGGGGCCGCAAATATGCCAGAAAAAATTAACGCATGCCTTTTTACTGCCCCCCAAGGGCTCAAGTCGCCACAGGCACGTCCAAAATAGCTCTAAGGGCCTGCCAGCACACTTATTAGGCATATCTGTACTCGTGCTGTGGTAGGAGATGGCAGGTGAACACGTGTATATTTAAAGGAAACATACCATGCCCGTTACAACTGCCCCTTCTAACTATCAATATGCTTCACCGTACAACATTACTGTATTGGGACGAAGCTGACTTTCAAGAACCGGCATTATGCAACGTGCCACACTTTCTGCGCTCCGCGACCATTGGCGAAGATTACAAAGACAGAGTCAGTGCCATTGCTAACAGCGGCGAATTGTTTCAATGAAAAACATGGCACCAAACAGCCAGAAGCTTGGTAACGAATGTCGAAGCAGCTAGGCCTAGTGTTGCCATGGTCTGGCTCCGGCTGAGAGCGGATGTGTTGGTCAGAGGCTTCGCCACGGAATTTGGCATGCTGCTGAGAGCACTGTCGGAGCACAGTATGTTTGAATTACCCACTGCAAATGCTTGCACACTCAAATTACCGGGCGTTTTCGCCCAGTGGAATACGCACAACTTTGACAGGTCCACGGCGTCAGTTTGAATAAACCAAAAGTTCGAATTAAGCGTGTTCGAATTGACGAGATTCAACTGCATTAATTTAAAATGTGGAAAAGGAGAGGGAAGATGTGCTCTGTCATTGAAGTGCGACAGAGATTTGACTGTGTGGGATGAGATTGTGTGCAAGCTTTATTCAACTCAGCCACACAAAGAGCGCCCGTAATTATGAACGTTCGTTATGACCACTCTTCTACAATGCGAGCACAACAAGCTCTACCGTCTGTGCTAGACAGCCAACTGTTGGCAATGACCGGCAGCCAATTGCCAGACTAGCATCACCTGCAGCAATGCAGTTGTAGGAACAGAAGGCCCACAAAGAATTGCCATTTATTTATCACTTGACTGTGTTGATGTCACGGCTACCACCATCTAACCTATATGCCTGACGGCACTAGTGCCTGTCTCTTCTTTCACCGCGAGGCTCTATGAGTACTGTCCACTAAATGGCTTCCCCCCAGCGATGAAGGGACTGCCGTTGAGCAGTTTAAGTTGTGGGGATAGCACTGCCAGAGTCGAGATGAGCTGGCTTCAAGCGGCTGATCGAAATTGTCTGTGTCCGCTGGCAAGAAGTGCAAAAAACTTGGCGTCACGCTTGAGGAGTTTGAACGAACCATTGTAAGGAGCTTGTAAAGGAGTGCAAGTAGCGTTGTGACAGATAAATACACGACTGCTACGAAGTAAACATGGGCTCACGTAAACATCTCTGTGGTCGTTACAAAGCGGCGGTGGTATAACAGTGGCCATTGTAATTCAAAGGCGGTCGGCGTAAGATTGTAGCTCAGCAGATGACGGTTCCGAGACAAAGGACTCAGCGGGTACGTGAAGTGTCGTGCCGAAAACGAGCCGCCAAGGTGGTGCAGACGTGGTGATACCTTGTATGGACAATATGTTGAAAAGTTAAGAAGGCGGAGGTGGCGAAGGTTGAGAAGGTTAAACTTCCACAGAAAGTCAGCGCCGATGATCGGCCCGCGGACATTGGCAACAGTGAATAGCCATAGAAAAGGGCGTCGCAGACCAAGGTCAAGAGTAACAGATTTCTGAACGTATGTTTTAATGCTGGAACCTTTGATGGCAGTGAGAAAAGACGTGTCATGATGATGTCTTCTGCGGTCTTGAAAAGTAGGGGGAATGACACAAATTTCCGCACCAGTGTCTACAAAATAGCTAACTTTCGTGACACGGTCGGCGACGTAGAAGAGACGGCTTGATGTAGGGCAGCAGCACTAGCGTCATTAGTGACTGGCCCGACTGTTTCCCGGAAAGTTACAAGGCGGACGGCCCTGACGTGCGTGAGTGCCATATCTGGCATGATACCAACAAATAAAGGGAGATGGAGGGCGTTACACATGTCGGTCATGCAACCGATGCCGCTGCTTATGGTTATTCACACGAAAGCGTAAGGCAGCCAGCTGATTAGTTAGTTTCTCTACTTGCGCAGCAAGGTGCATCCTTGAACTATCGGGTTTGTCAATGTGCTGCTGTAACTGGGGTTGTGTCACCACGGCTGCATTACAACAGTTGACAGCAG
Organism: Dermacentor albipictus; assembly: GCF_038994185.2. Classification (NCBI taxonomy): domain Eukaryota; kingdom Metazoa; phylum Arthropoda; class Arachnida; order Ixodida; family Ixodidae; genus Dermacentor; species Dermacentor albipictus. The sequence goes on along the minus strand of NC_091822.1, from coordinate 122,434,740 downwards.
ATATCACAGGATGGAAAGAATCCATAATCTGGTCTGCCATCGTCGCTGAGGCCTTGACAGATGTCATAGTAGGTGAGGCACCTAAAATCATGCGTGCCTGGTTCGGCAGACGCTGGAAGAAGAGCTCCCGAAGGATTTTCGTCTCATGATGATGGACTGGTTCCTGGGACTTGTGTCATGCAACAACGCAGCTCAGTCAGTCTGTTTTCTGTCACAAAGTTCCTCTGATGAGAGGAGCTGTTGAATCCGTCGTGACTCAGAGTCAGTGGTGCGCCATAGTAACTCCCACTTAAGGGTGTACTGATCATCGGGCAGAGGAGCTATCAAAATGTTGTGGATCAAAGCTGCAGTGGTCGGGTTAAGCGCACTCACAATGTTGTCGTACTTGGTTGCCTGAGATGTGACTAGATGACGGCGAAACTGCGCCTCGATGTGGACATACCAGAGTTCATAGTCTGAGGGCCAGAAATAGGGAAGTTTGAGGGTGGCGACAGATGTTCCGTTTTCTTCGAGACATCGTTGTTTGGCAGCCAGTTCCATGGTGTCGAGAAGAAACTTGGTAGACGTATACAGGTGTGATGTGGTATCACGTCTGAGGTCACCAACTTGTAGGAACAGAAGGCCCATAAAGAATTACCATTTATTTATCAGGTGACTGCTTTGATGTCACGGCTATCATCGCCGAGCCTATGTGCCTGATGCCGCTAGTTTGTCTTTTCTTCTTCCACCAGGGGGGCTCTATGAGTACTGTCCCCTTACACAGGGTTACCGCTACTGGTGGCCCAAATATACCGAAATTTTCAACTTCAAAAGCATGCAAGTCAGCGCTGACATACTCGAGCAACTTCACTTTCCGTAACAGCGAAGTCAAATGGGGAATAATAGGCAAGCAAAGACGAGTTTTCTTTCTGTGCTGGGAATGTAACAACAGTGTGAAGCAATCACTCGGCCCCTTATTCGCAACATTTTTGTCCATGTGTACGCAAATATGTTTTAGTATGCGCTGTAAGCAATGTGAAAACCAATTCCTAAGTTATCTGATAGGGACTGGCAACAAGAATTACGTGGCTAGGAGCAGCTTGCAAACAGACATTTTCTGCGCGCACGCAAGCCTCTTCCCAAATGAAGTTGTTGCACATACAGTTAACAACAACAACAAGTACACGGTCGTAACAGCCCTACAAATCTAGCACTGTAATGACTAGATCACAAAGGGTAAAAGGCTAGAACAAACTTCAGGCTGATAGATTGGTCGCCTTCAGATGGTCAGCTTGCACACAATAAGATTAATATACAGATGGAACAGATCAGCTTTAACCAAAGTTTTGTGTTGTCTACCCACTCACTGCTCACCCTGGCCAAAATAGCGGCTGTCTGAGTCATGCCTGCAGCTGCTGTGGCCATATTAAACAGAGGAGCAAACGCTGACCAGAAGGCACTCAATGACAGGCGCTGTCATTTGAGCAAATATGGAAGCGCCCAGGGCTATGGTGCTGTAAAAGGTCCATACCATCAAACTCTGATTAATCACGTGATGACACCCATTAAAAAAATACTCCGACTTCACTGACACTGTTTTTTCCCCTCCACCGCACACCTATGCATCCAGTATGGTGCATAACAAAAGTTATAGCAGATAACAAGTGGAATCCCCACCTGGTTCTTGCAAGGCTTGTTCTCCAGGTACGGTGATGGGAAATGCAGGGCATGCCAGGGAGCTTGCAACTTCTTCCGCAGCAGCACGTCATTGAGCCAAAATACTGTGACGCACCGTTTGTTTTCACGCAATGCCTGGCAAAACAAAAGAGATCACACGCACAGAAAACTGAGCGCAAACACGGAGTGTAAGCATGCAGCAAACTAGAGAGGCTGGAAAGAAAAGCAAATATTAGATAAAAATGCAGGTCCCAGCTGCTGGACATAAGAAAGGAAAATAAAAAAAATCAGACAAAGAAATAAGCGAACAGCTGTTATCACACTGCATTGAGCTCGTTGGTTGGACGCAGTGCGATGCTGGTGCTGGGGGACAGGGACACAAAAAGAAGACGTCATAATTCCATGTTGGTGGCACAACGTCGACATGACATTATCAGAGCCGTGTCCTGCTCCCTTCTTCTAGTGTACCTGCCTACATAGCATAGGTATCACGTCATCTGCCGTCACACTTATCCCGAATGTGCTTTCAGTGCACTTAACAGGAAACATCTGCCTTTGCCACATTTTGTGACGATCCTGTTTCCTTTCTGTTTGTGCCTCGAAAACCCTCGCAGCATGCGAGGGACTCGTACGAGGCCATCACTTTCTTTTCCTTTGTTAACATTTAAAAAAATTATTTGGTGCATAGGTGATGTCGACGCCTTCAATTGGCACTAGCTACTCTTCTTCAAAAGAGATGCGCAAATAATGAACTCCACAGATATTAAAAAGAATAACGTAAAAGCATTAAAACTGAATTTCAACTCCAAGCCATAGTAACACAAAGTACACTACCATCAACACAAAGTGCGGTCACATAACTGCACTATGGCACATAATAAAACACGGAATAGATTTACACGCATCCATGCATTGAACGAACCAAATCCAAGTCCAAATAAACAATTAGAGTGACCTTATCACGGAAAAATATTCGACTTAGTAATAATTTCCGAGAGTATCGCTTGCTTCTAAAAATATTTGCAGGGTAAGTAACGCTTGTCGTTGCAATGAATATGTGGGCCATGGACATAACATCTTCTTGAGGCTGAAGGGTCTGTGGTCCAGTGCCATTAAATCACGTGTTAAACATTACCTTTGTGTCATGTCGCAAACATTCTAGCAGGTGTTGTATATCCTCATACATGTGGCCACAAGTGCATTCACTTTCTTTACCAAGATTAAAAAATGCAGTACAGCCCTCGCCCCTAGCTGTAGCATAATGCCTGAGGAAGTCGTGAACCAGCAATGAGGTAAAAAAAATGAACCCCAGAAAGCCCAACATATCACATTTAATGTGCTTAGTCTGCTACCTCAAAGTGCGGATTTCATGCGAAATGACGCAAAACTTGAGTAGGGTTGTAGACACTCTGGTGCAAAATTTCAGTGGTGGAAACTAAGAAAACTAGTTATTTATTCATTAGTTACTACACAAATTAATTTTTAACACAAATAACATTTCATTGTCTTTTTAGGCATGACCAGAAATAAAGGCAACTAAGTTGTTCTAATTTGCCTTGATGTGGAATGGCGTTTTTGACTTTCTTGGGTTAAGCAATGTGGGTAGCTGTTGGCTATGATCTGTAGTTGCTGAAAGTTATGCTTACCTCCAAAAATTTTTTGTCTTTTCTACAGCTAGAGGCAATTTTTCTTTTTGCATTTGAAGGGCAGCAGGTTGAACTCCCTCCTTTGATGGCCACAAATCTGATGGGGATGGGGATGCAAGAAATGTCCCTGTACCAAGATTAAGTGAAAGTTGAAGAGCCCCAGGCAATCAAACCTGGCATCACAAGATGTGGACGTGCTCAGCAAGGTGCGCTGCAGTGACCATAGGATGGTAAGAACTCGAATTAGCCTAGACCTGAGGAGGGAACGGAAGAAACTGGTACATAAGAAGCCGATCAATAAGTTAGCGGTAAGAGGGAAAATAGAGGAATTCCAGATCAAGCTACAGAACAGGTATTCGGCTTTAACTCAGGAAGAGGACCTTAGTGTTGAAGCAACGAACGACAATCTTGTGGGCATCATTAAGGAGTGGGCATAATTAAGGAGTGTGCAATAGAAGTCGGTGGTAACTCCGTTAGACAGGATACCAGTAAGCTATCGCAGGAGACGAAAGATCTGATCAAGAAACGCCAATGTATGAAAGCCTCTAACCCTACAGCTAGAATAGAACTGGCAGAAATTTCGAAGTTAATCAACAAGTGTAAGACAGCTGACATAAGGAAGTATAATATGGATAGAATTTAACATGCTCTCAGGAACGGAGGAAGCCTAAAAGCAGTGAAGAAGGAACTAGCAATTGGCAACAATCAGATGTATGCGTAAAGAGACAAAGCCGGCAATATCGTTACTAATATGGATGAGATAGTTCAAGTGGCTGAGGAGTTCTATAGAGATTTATACAGTACCAGTGGCACCCACGACGATAATGGAAGAGAGAATAGGCTATAGGAATTCGAAATCCCACAGGTAACACCGGAAGAAGTAAAGAAAGCCTTAGGAGCTATGCGAAGGGGGAAGGCAGCTGGGGAGGATCAGGTAACAGCAGATTTGTTGAAGGATGGTGGGCAGATTGTTCTAGAGAAACTGGCCACCTTATATACGCAATGCCTCATGACCTCGAGCATACCGGAATCTTGGAAGAACGCTAACGTAATCCTAATCCATAAGAAAGGGGACGCCAAAGACTTGAAAAATTATAGACCGATCAGCTTACTGTCAGTTGCCTACAAACTATTTACTAAGGTAATCGCAAATAGAATCACAAACACCTTAGACTTCTGTCAAGCAAAGGACCAGGCAGGATTCCGTAAAGGCTACTCAACAATAGACCATATTCACACTATCAATCAGGTGATAGAGAAATGTGCGGAATATAACACAACCTTATACATAGCTTTCATTAATTACGAGAAAGCGTTTGATTCTGTCTAAACCTCAGCAGTCATGGAGGCATCACGGAATCGGTGTGTAGACGAGCCGTATGTAAAAATACTGAAATATATGTATAGTGGCTCCACAGCCACCGCAGTCCTCCATAAAGAAAGCAACAAAATCCCAATAAAGAAAGGCGTCAGGCAGGGAGATACGATCTCTCCAATGCTATTCACAGCGTGTTTACAGGAGGTATTCAGAGACCTGGATTGGGAAGAATTGGGGATAAAAGTTAATGGAGAATACCTTAGTAACTTGCGATTTGCTGATGATATCGCCTTGCTTAGTAACTCAAGGGACCTATTGCAATGCATGCTCACCGACCTGGAGAGGCAAAGCAGAAGAGTGGGTCTAAAAATTAATCTGCAGAAAACTAAAGTAAGGTTTAACAGTCTCGGAAGAGAGCAGCAATTTACAATAGGTAGCGAGGCACTAGAAGTGGTAAGGGAATACATTTACTTAGGGCAGGTAGTGACGGCGGATCCGGATCATGAGACGGAAATAACCAGAAGAATAAGAATGGGCTGGGGTGCGTTTGGCAGGCATTCTCAGATCATGAACAGCAGGCTGCCATTATCCCTCAAGAGAAAGGTGTATAATAGTTGTGTCTTACCAGTACTCACCTACGGGGCAGAAACCTGGAGGCTTACGAAAAGGGTTCTACTTAAATTGAGGACGCAACGAGCTATGGAAAGAAGAATGATGGGTGTAACGTTAAGGGATAAGAAAAGAGCAGATTGGGTGAGGGAACAAACACGAGTTAATGACATCTTAGTTGAAATCAAGAAAAAGAAATGGGCACGGGCAGGACATGTAATGAGGAGGGAAGATAACCAATGGTCATTAAGGATTACGGACTGGACTCCAAGGGAAGGGAAGCGTAGCAGGGGGCGGCAGAAAGTTAGGTGGGCGGATGAGATTAAGAAGTTTGTAGGGACGACATGGCCACAATTAGCACATGACCGGGGTTGTTGGAGAAGTATGGGAGAGGCCTTTGCCCTGCAGTGGGTGTAACCAGGCTGATGATGATGATGAGGCAATCAAAAGCTAGTGTCCTTCTTTACAGGCTTTGGATGTAAAACACCCTACATTATTGATGGGGGCCCTCAAAGTGCTAGTATCTGTCTAGTTCCCAGAACAATAATGTTTGCTTAGCATGTGCTGCATCTGATCAATAAAAGTACTAGAAGCATGTCCTGCATATTTTGATTAATTAAGTATGACAGTGGTTGCGTATGAGTACAGCTACAAAACCTGAAATTCTTCGAAGGGTAGAAACAGCGAAAAATGCAGCTTACCATTTTATTATCGTTTGTAACCCAAGCTAATCGCAAAGCGCAGTGCGGAATCCCAAAACTATATGCGCCCAAAACAGTTTCATTCCGTTCTTTTGTACCTAGTTTCTTACAGAAAACAGCCATCAGCATTATGCACACATACACCCAAGCTTTTAACTAACATCATGATTGCGCAGCACAAAGGTTAAACATAGACGCAAACAAGACAAAACGAAGTACTTGTCTGTTTTGTCTATGCCCATGTTTAGTCTTTGCATTGTACACTCATGATAATGGACCACCAACTACCTATCCCAATCAACCACCCTTTTAATGGGCCCTGAACCACTCTTTATCAAAATGGAGAAAGAGGTTTTAAGTGATAATAGGCTACTTTAGAAATACTTTGCTGCAAAAAGTATTTCAATACATTTAGCAGAACCAGAATTATTGGCAATCAAACACGGCCTCTGCTGTGTTCCCGTTCCTTCTTCAATGCCTTGCACTGCGAAGGCTACAGAGCAGTGGGGCCTGCCCACAACGCTCCACCTTCTAAATGTCACCATGGCGCACAGTTCAAATCGCATTTTGGATGTTAATGTAGATGCCACAACTTCCGATTTCGGTGCCTACGATGCGCTAAATGTAAGCCAAACGCGTTTGTCCTGAGCTAGCCGCAGTGCATTTAGCCAGTGGACTCGTGGCAGCACCTCAAGGCGGCCGTGGTATCTACACTACGTAGCTACCACTAGCAACTGTGCATGGGAACTCGCTTTATTATGAAATAAACCATCCAGAAGAGAGTGAGGACAGGAGCCTCTGTTGAAAAGAGAGTGTTTGAGAGAAAGGTGACTTCATGCTCCACTTGCGAGCTTCACGAACCACAAACGACAGCAAAACTTGGCTGACATGTTCACAGCAGCATATGCTACCCGCGGACTGTGTTATGTCACCAAGCCCGAGGGGTGGTTCAGGGCCCCTCTAACCAACTTTATGAGATGTCTACTAAATATAATTTATTGCTATGACTGGGTCAAACACTGTTCTTACACAATGCAAACATTTGTTTACTCAATGTTTTTTTATCAGTGGCCAACAAATTACACCTTTGTCAGCCTACTACAGATCAGGCGTGCATCAAATAATTGACGTGTAGTTTTTAGTGGCGCAAGGGCCAGATACAGCCAAAGAGCACCACGCACGCGTGTCAAGCAGTGACAACCAATTGTGCACTACACAACGAGACAATTATGCACCAACCTGCTGGACAACAGCGCTGCGTTGTGTCTCGCAGATGACATGAGTGCAGCGGGGAGTGTACATCTCCTCCACTTCCCCCCCTCGCTGCATTATGACCTGGCCAGGCAAATGAGGGCAAAAGGAAAAGGAGTCATCGAGCCCGACATGCCAGCGGCAATGAAGAACACATTCAAAAGGAAAAGTACATTTTAAACAAGGGTTCATAGCACCTTTTGCGCAAAGAAACTGTAGGGGTTTTCGAGCACTTTCATGGCCCAGGCAATAAATTTTCATACATTAAAGCACCATGAAGTATGCTAGCTTGAAAACAAAACACTGTCTTTACCCCTTAACACTTACTTTACCCTTTAACCCTTATCACGTTAATAAGATCTTGACTCAGCATCGGACTTGTCGAGATATTTGGCCGAGAGCCTTCCTGGCACTCTGCAGTGACAGCGAGCTCGGCAGAGCACCAGAAACGCTGGTGCCCTAATACGCCAACGTATTCGGTGCCGAGTCGAGCAATATCTCACAAAAGTGATAGTACCTTCGAAAGTGGTCGTAGTCGAGCATGAATTGAATCCACAGCACCCCTCAAAAAAACCTCCTGTGCCACTATCTCGTGACGGCGATGACGCTGTGTCTGGCGACTCTGACGGTAGGCTGTTGCCAACGCCATGAACATGGTTTTGGTTTCATACACGATTGTAGCCCACAGGCAATTATCTAACCAATTTTCTCAGAAAAAAAAAAAGAAACGTGCGCATTATATTAGTGCAAATACGGCAGTTCGTTATATCGAAGCACATCTGTAAAAGCGGTAGCATGTGATAACCACAATGATGGCAACCTCATCAATGGCTGCAATATCGGCAAAATTCAGCAAAATTGTACATGCAGATAGCACTAAAGAAACTGAGCAATGCATTATTATTCAGGAGAAATTTTTGATGCTGTTTATACAGTTAAACCTCGATATAATGAAGTAAATAAAGTCGGCAATTTGCTTCATTACATCGAAATACCGTTGCATTGAATTTTGACCTTTTATGAAGATAAGTACAGTCGCTGATGGAGTTTTTTTTTTCTTTCTTTTTTTTTTTACACGAGAGGGGCACAATACATTTCGATTTACCAAGCAATCAGAAAAAGCAAATTAGAATGAGAATAACAATAATTTTGTTGAATTTAAGAGTCGGCGACAAAAGATACAGTTTCATGCCGTGGTGACGATATCTTGACATCGGTGGTACGAAGTGAAGCTAGCTAGCCATGCTTTCGTGTTCACTTCGCCCCGCGGCTGACAGTGTTGTCCGCAGCGGGAAGCAAATGCTTCGTCTGCGTCTTGCTTCAACGTGTCTCCGAAAGTCGAGGTTACACAACCTCCAGCACTAAACGAGCGAGAAGACAGCGCACGATGCCACACCATCTCAGCTTGCCCAGTCTTCGCATAGGCAGCAAATTACTCCTAAAACATGGCGCATGGACTCCGTACGCGCGTGCTGACAGCCATCCACAGCCACTGCCGTGCTAGAAGAGGAATCTTGCGTCAACTTGTCCCCCACTTCCCCCACCCCTCCCCTTGTGTGCGCTCCTGTCTCCCTTTCTAACACAGGAAGACGGCACTAATCAAGCCACCATCCTTCTCGCTTGCCCTCACATGCCTTCACTCGCATCAAGCATACTGTGCGCAGAATGCAATAGAATCTTGGCGCACTTGGACTTTATATGAAACATGATGCAGCTCCGCTGACGGGGTCACCACACGATTTTAGAGCTGCATTTGCAAGCAGTTGCATGTAGTTCAACCATTTGATTATGCGAGTCCACAGAAGTTCCCATTTATTGTCTCAGTATTCCTTCACGGTGGCACTTATGTTTCATTATATTGAAGTTGTGCATAAATACACTTTGTTATATTGAGGTTCAAAATGCATGGTGCTGTGTGGACAAGCTATAAACACTTAAGCACTTCTGTTATATCGAGGTTTAACTGTAGATTGCTCCTAAGCCCCAAATGCAGCAGTGTCCCTGGAAGGTTCAAATAATGGAAGACCTGCTAAGAATTGGTTCCGACTGACTTCGTAATTCAAAGCCTCAATCTTGCACTAAACACCAACTCACCTTTTTCCACTTCAATATCTCGGAGGATTCATAGAGGCGATCGTAGTCCACGATGCAGAATACACAACCCACTAAGCACATCTCCGTAGGCACTGCAAAGAAATGGAATGGTTTCCGTAAATGCCAACTGTAACGAAATTTCACTTGGGATAAACTTCCTATAAATGCTTAGCGTATACTACTATCTATGTAATGTTGGCAAAGCCACAGGGCTCGTAAGTTTCTAATTAGCAGCCTTTAAATAGCGTCTTAACAGATGATACATGCGGCTGGCGGTGAGTGGTTGTGATGCGGACATGGCGAAAGTTTCTGAACCATACACAACTGCTGATCTCTCAGTTGTGCCTAGGTGCCCAAGTGCGTCGCTCTCTTAACACGCGCAACTTGATGGGTGTCTCTCTTGGCATGTTTTCTCATTGTGCATGTAACATGAACTATTGCAAGAATACCTACGCGTTGCTTGGCCATCAGGTGCTCTAGCACATACTCGAACATGAGTGATATGGCTGTGCAGTACACAATGCTGCATAGAGGAAGACCGAACACGCATTTTCTGTCCCAGCTTGCAAGCATGCACCGCGCCGCAGCAGGAAAGTGGGACACAGACCAGCCAGCACACACAAAGCATGTAAACAGCACTTGGCGAAGCTGCACAAGGTATTTTTCACGAGCATAGTCACTTATTCATGCAAGATCTGCTTGCCAAATGCTTTCTTGGGTTGATTATAAGTACTATAAGTAACGATGGCGCATGAAAACCAAAGGTAAGTTGTATGAAGAAGGGGTGATATTTTCAAGTGATTATTTCCAGTAGCGCATCATCTTTGAGACACTTCGCACGTCTCTACATTGAATGCGTCGAAGTAGACAAATGAAAGCCTTTCTGACACAGTGCCAGAAATGTGGTCAGCAGGAACCACATGCTGCATTTGTTAGGAAGGTGAACACGACGTGGCAGCCATGGTGTAGATGCGGTGATAAGCCATGCAGGAATGCAATGCTGCTAGAGCGAAATGGGCGAAACTTTATCACGGCCAGAGTCTGGCCTGTCCGGCCGTGAATTTATGCGTACTTTGCAGCCGGGCTACAGAGTAGACCCCTCTAGCCCAGCCGTGCCAAGCCTCAGTAACTTATCATCCTTTACTACAGATGGCGGTAGTTGCCTGATCGGTCGAGTCCGGTGTCTCCGGCATGCCAGGCAGCGGTCAGTGAAGTTGGATACGTCATGCTGGAGATGCTAAGATCGCTAAAATTTTACCTTGCACTTTAATCATACCTGCAGCAGCATGGCAATCGGTTGTTGCCGCAGCGCAAGCGCACAAGTGCACGGCGAGGGTGTGCTTTGTTGTTTTTTGAAGGCGCAAACTCAACACACTTGCATCTGTGAACCCGATACATAGGTCAGCAAGCTGCTGGTCAGCCAAGCTAGCGCACGATGCACCCTGTTCCAGCGGCTCTGGCGTGCGATAGGACATGTTGTATTCCAATGCCAACCACACTAGACTGTAGAGCGTCCAATTTTTGCCGACGTAGTGTTGCTGCGCCATGCGTGGATCGCGTCCGTGTTAAGCTGGCCTACAACCGTGCCTTTAGCTTGGCTCCCCAATGCTCTCTTTTTCTGTAAGCGGAGACAGAATGTATTGAGGCTCTGCTTGTCGAAACTAGACAACCAGATAATGAAAACCGGCTTGACTCGGAGAATACTTCGTATTAAAAGAACATTGCGGGTGCACAATACCGAATTGTCACAGCGCACTAAACAGAATATACAACTCTGTGGCTAGCCTACGTGCAGGACCGGTTTGCTGATACACAGGAACAGTATACAAAGGGAAGCAGACGACCCGGACGCTGGTTCTCTACAGTCTAAATAGTCTGTCACTTGCGCCAAGTCGTAACGGCGGCATTTTTTTTTTTTCAGTTTCGGTATAGAAAAAAATTATTTTTGCGAGCGCATTGTGAAGCAGCCAATCGCAATTCAAGCGTAAGATTTCCCACAGAGGCTACAGTATGTCTAAATTACCTGAAACAGGGCTTTTTATGTGGTCCAGAATTTTGTTGCAGTTGGCCTTTAAATGCCACTAGACACTCAATCTTTGGCAATCAATCAGACAAGAGGGCAGACATGTGCAACAAATTATAAGGAACATTCGTTGTTAATGCAGAAAGCTAGGTTGGTTGGAACTTAGACATCTAAGACATTTCCGGCACTTTGGAGAAAAAAAAGGAAGCGTCTTAAATAAGCACACTACAGCATCTTTCTGTGCTGTCCAAATTTCCATACTCTTCTAAATGTTCCTTTTTTCCCCTTAAGCTTGGAAATTATTTTCAATCCTTCGCGGTTAACGCTGCAATCAATAGTAACAAGAATGACAAAGAAGAAAAATTGGCATGCAGTGCAACTAGCATTTCTCACTTGCTTTGAAAACTGCCACAATAATGTGTACACGTCAGGGATGCCACGTAGTTAAAACCACTCTAAATATAGTTGTAGCAATGACGGGGCGAGGCAGAAACAAGAACCGATAATTGCACTGAACGACTCTTTTGCTGAACCTTTCTCAATCTCGCTCGTGCACACTTTCTGTTCTGCAGCACTTCATTTTCCAACTGGCACGCACAGCCACTCGTTTCTTCTACGTCCAAATTTGAATCCTGTGTGGACAATATTGCTGTCTCTGCGACTATTCTTCTTTTGCTTACGTTATTATCGCAACAGGACAATCGTGCCACAGCAACATACTCACGACGTCGCCCGCACTGTGTGGAACAGACGAATTTTCTCCAATTAGCAGAAGTTTTTCATTACTGCGAGCCTATTACAATTTTTTTTTTCTTGAATGTAGATTCTGTGTCTCACAAATTTCTGCGGGCGACTGCACTGCGTTAATCGTGGCTTGACAAAGCAGCCATGTATAGCAATTATACGAACACTCGCGGCGCATTTGTGCTGCTGCTGTAGGGACCGCCACTGGTGCCACCATTGATGCCAGAGCCATCATGCTGTCCTAGCGTTGAAGGCGCACGTGTGGCTGACACCTAGATGAGTAAAATTTCTCTGGAGAAGCAAAGTTTGTTTGGCTGAATCATACATACGAAGGTCACACCTTCATATACATGATTTTAAAAAATAACATTCAAAGATGTAGAAGTTTGTTGCGAAATCAGCCATGTGGCACGAACAGGGAAACCATATTGATGCAGCTTGCAGCCCACCTGCTTAGGTTTTACTCTGATCAAGTAATGGGCTCGAGGTAAGACTGTGCAAATTTAAAAAAATTTTTTAATTCAAATCAAATACTAGGGGGCCCAAATAATTATACTCCACGTTTGAATAGCCAATACATAAATTATGTAGAATTCAAACCGCTGAATGGACTATTTTACCAGCACAGGATACAATGTCCAGACGAGGCAGAACCACAAATTTAGAAAATTGCAGCGCTGTGGCTGTGCTTGCATTAATTGAATCAAACTGTTTTTTTATTTATCGGAGAACTCGTGGGGAGCACCATACAATCAGTGCTGCTGCCGTGCATACTGTACAGCAGGTGAATGTGTGGTGTGTCTAATCTGACACTTCATGCACTACTGGTTGCTGTTCACCAAAAGAATGTCCTTGTCAACAAATATGCTATGGGCATGGCAATAATGAATTATATCTGCAAAATGTTGCAACTCGTTAGCATCTAAGCCTAGAAATAAAGCAGCATTTGACATTAAGTGATAGGCCTAAAGCTGTAGGCCGAGCTAAGCCTAACGGGTGTCTGATGCTGCCTAAGGAAAACTAAGCCTAAATGTGCAGCTAGCAAATGCGGAGAGCCCTTTAAGTAAAAAAGGCTTGGAGGCACACATACCCAAGCATGCTTTTTATCGGGTCAATTTCTAGGGATGCTGACGTATGGTAAAAATTGCAATATCTTCAAAATTTATTCAAGAACCTAAATGCGAAGCAATGGTACACAATAAGATGAAGGCCACAAAGTCTCATAAAGAAAATCCAGTGGCAAAGTCACCAGCCAAAGCCAATTTAAAAGGTGCCACTTCTTCCTTCATGTTATCTTAATGCCGCATTACTTATCAACTACTCCCGTATGTGCCAGGTCTTGTCCGGTAGCAATTAAAAATACGAATATATAAGTTCCAGGTAAAAGCTACTGTGAAAAAAGCAGTCAAAACTGCGCATGAAACAACAGTGTACCTTGTGTTCTTGGATCATGTCCGTAGAAGTGAACTTCAACCGGAGCATTGGCATTCACAGGGACTTCAGTGCCAAAGTTTCTTGCATCATTGGCCAAGTGCTGAGCTGGTGGAGGGACGGGCGCACGAACTGACCGGTAGGCCGGGTTCATCATGGGACCCTCCTAAAAAAAAAGTGGGCGAGAAGAACAAATAGCAAATAAAATCTAACGCAACACTTAAACGATGTTCAGTAAATTCTACTTTTACTTTCTAAGGATTAACCTTTTCTGGCCCAACGATTCCTGTAGGAATCGTATTGTCTTGCATGAAATATCCCGACATCAATAAAAACAAACAGCGAAACTATTTTCAGAAATCTGAGCATCAGCAATTCAAATTAGTAATTACATAATTTGTAGCCTTTGTGGCTTTCCCTGATATTTCACAGATGTTCATGTGTTGCGTTGTGCACGGGGTTAGGCCTCTGCACTCTATTTTTGGAGCCTGCTGCCTAACGCATATAGCCTACCTTGGGTGACAAAAAAATGGCCTTTAAATAATCTGTGACAATATTTCACATGATTATGATCCTGAACTGAGATGTCCGAAGAACCACATGCTGCTTACAACACATTGACTTTAAGGCAGTTCACGGGAAAAACCTTTAATTCATTGCCAAATAACTCCAGTGGGGAATTCTTGCTTTACATTTTCCCCCTAATTTTTATAATCTAGATGCACATAATATAATATTTTCACTTCGCTAAAAGAAATTTCAGACCAGAAAGGAATTAAGTTACGGAAAACCTTCAGCCAGAGATGGTTCCTAAAACAGGCATAGCTAAATTTAGGGACATACAACAAAAACATAAATAAATAAAGAATCTCTCAACAAATCCTTGCTACCAAACAAATGAAATAAAGATATCAAAACAGAGCATACAGGATTTAGTGTGAAGTAGATCCCCCACGAGCCATCAAGAATGCTTTCGAGCTGTGAGTGAAGACCTCACTGTTAGAAGGGAAGGCAAGATTGGCTCAAAGCACCAGAGCTTATTACTCCTGTACTGAGAACATCCACTCTTCCAATACATCAAGACAGGCTTGTTAGTATTTCAGCCAGTATGGGAGACAGAAAACATGGGCAAAAAGAAAAGAAGCCAACAACAGAGCTGATGTTGTCTGTTTTCTTTGTCATTGGGTTGTCTGTGCCACGTGATGTGCTGTACATGCCATCAGCTGTCGTGTTTTGCATGCGAAATAACGCTTTCATCTCAAAAGGCTAATTTAGAATGCAGAGAAGTCCACTTACCCTACAATATGACTATTTAATGACAAACAGCAACTACCTTTGTCTACTGCATCAAATATATAATGTATACGACAACTGTTCAGACACAATGATATGCAAATATAATAATCAGATAATTGGGTTTTGCGAATATTGTTGCGAATGGACAGCCCCGCCTTTTCATGTCGCCAACGCCTGTCCCCCGAAAATCATGAAGATTTCAAGGGGAGCGGTGCGAACAAAATGCAACACACGTGTGTAACTGCTGCATGCAGTTAAGCAAGTCAAGTATTTTTAACATTCACATGCGCTGCCAACAATTTTTTTGAGAAACGTTTCTCTTCTGAATGTTAAATTTTTTAATATGAGCATAACTTATTTCCAAGCATGTACTCAGATGGTTTCCGATCTCTTCTCATTCATATTGATGCATGCCTTGCATAATGCTGGCGATCAACACCCTGAACTACGTCTTTCATCCAGGTAAGCAGACCGTATACTTGACATAACCGGAGAGAGAACTAAATCCCTAATGCAGAAGTCGGGAGACAGTGGACAACAAAAAACACAACTATTGACACAATTCTAGCCAGAATTTTGACACTTCCTCCTTTTCTTGTTTGGAAGATTTCATTGAATATGCGACAGGGTCCCCTGTTTATATTGAAAGATCTATAGTCAAGAGCGAGATCTCCAACAAACTTTGCAAAGCTTTTTTTCTCAGATGGCATAGATGTTCCAATAAATTCCTCTCGTCTTGCAAAAATACATCAGAATCAACTGTGTTCTGCACATGAGCATACAACGTGAGTTACTATGCAAAATAAACTTAAGATATCTCCAATTATACGGTCATATTTGTGCAATACCATAACTAAAACACGGAGATCAGATGTGCTCAACTTTTACTATATTTGTTTTCTTCAGCAAAATGTAACTAGTGCTGATACAACTAGGTTAATGTCTCTAGGCTTCCAGCCAAACAATGCACTCTCGTAAAAGGTTGCACCTATGACAATGTGCCCTTTAACAGTGCAAATTATTTCGTGCAGCACAAGTGTAAACGGCACGTGCAATGAGATGCCCAATCAATGCATAACACAACCGATGATACAAGTGCAAGCAAAATGAAAAAAAAAAGGGTCAGTAACAGAAGAGCATTCCGGTATGCATTTGAATTACTTTAAAGTAAGAATAAGGCCAATGTTCACTTCAAAAAGGCAGTGAAGAGGAAGTGGTGCCTCTGTGACACTGTTTTGGAACCGTGCAAAGAATTTCACACAATACAAATGTGCATATGAACGTTTCCAATCAATAAATAAAACACCAGGCGGGGCACTTATACAGGGACAAGGGGTGTGCAGCACTTGAGTGTTGTTCAATGCATTTCAAGTATGCACACGGCTCGTGGAATGAAACGCATCAGGGAAATTTTAAATAGAACAGTAAGTGTATTTACTCGAGGGTGCGATATAATGGCGCCATGCATAGGGTTGCTAAAGGCGGCACAGACTCGGATCTAAGCATAAGAGCGAATACTATGCCGATGTCAGATCAACTGAAAACAATGGAAACGAGAGTTCTCACATTGATAAGGCCTAAACTGACGCGCTTTATTGCGTGAGCATATGACAAAAACCCAGTAGGTGCGCTCAGTTTAGCGTTGTGTCATTGCGTGCAGCATGCAGCTACACCGCAATGACCCCACAACCAGGGCAAACTACTTCATGCAACGTGTACACGTACATCGCATGCACATCATACTCTAAATGAATACACTCGTCAAAAGAAGAGACTGTGGGCCCAATTTCGTTCCTAACGCACTAACTTGCAGTACACGAAAACAGGACAGAGACATGCACATACCACAGTCGACTCTCGTTACAACGGACCCTGATAATCCAACAAGTCCGTTTTACTCGAAGTACATAATATCCGAAACACCTCACTTGCGAAGCGTTCATCGCGATGTCTAACAACTTTATTGGAAAGAGTGAGTGACGAATGTCCAGAGTAAAAAAAAAAGACAAAAAAATCTAACAAAAAAGTTGCAGTTTTGCTCGCAAGGCGAAGCATTGATTCCAGTGGGAAATTAAGGAAGATAAGCGTGGCAGCAGCAGCGAGTGAATTGCACCCGTCCATGTCCTTACTCGTCCTTGTCTTTTTTTAGCGCAATTCCCTTCTTTAAGTATGTACGACCGACTCGCCCAACAACGTGCTCTCCTGGACCTTCATGCTGTCTCTTGCTTCAATGTGAACTAACCATTGAAAGCCCAGCGGATACGAAGCCACCTGCATGGGGTGCACTTTGTCCACATCGCAGATTGCTTTCAAGATACGGCACCTGTGCTAGCGTGCACTTTGTCCACATTGCAGATCGCTTTCAAGATACGATGGCTGCGCCATAAGCAGCAGCCATTGGAGTATAACCCGGTTTCTTTCTCTCTCGCCTAGCCCCTCCCCCTTCCCGTGCCTCACACGCAAAAGGCGCGAAAGAAGATGGCACATTTCCACCCCGCCTTCCTCCCTCGTGCGCGCAATATTGAGTCCCGATCGTCGGCTGACCCTCGCAAGTCAGTTGTCAGGCCATGTCGACACGGCCAAAGTGCGTTTTATACCGCCGCTTATGAAAAAAAATTGCCATTAATTTCGTGGAACGCGTTGTAGCGCGGTCCATTAAAAGCAAACTTCGTTGCATTAATAAAATAGCTAGAGCAAACTAAAGCTGAAATATGGTCCATTATATCCGAAAGTCTGTTGAATGCAGGTCCTTTGTAACAAGCATAGACTGTGGTATGCTCACAGAATGAAATGCGAGAGTGAAATTTTGAAGTACAACACCAAACAATCGAAATTACTTCAGAGCACAATGTCACGTACCTATGCATCTGGTCATTAAAGGTGGTAGAAACTATGATCTAAGCATAAGAGCAAAAATTATGCCAAAGTGACATGAACTTGAGACATAGGAAACAAAGGCATGCATATTAGTCAGCCCTAAATTGACGCATTTCATTTCATGAGCGCAGCTTATACAGTGCAGAATGGTATGTATAGTTTTCATGAAAAGTATAAGGGCTATACCGTGTCTTCACCATATATTTTGTTTGGTTGGCTATGTGCTGCGGTACCTGTGGCACTCCCGACACTCCAGACCTCCAGATGGCGAGTACAAGAGCGCTTTTCATTCCCCAGAGTGTTGGAAGTTTTGGTACACCACTAGAACTCCTTCAAGATTGTAGTGAGCATTGTGGTCGCAGGCAACAGAGCCCGTGTACATTTTACGAAGACTGCACATGTGTACATACAGCACAGCTTCTTTTGTGTGCTGCAAGTTAGTGAGTTGTACTCTTATGCTGTTCAGTTCAAAGATATTCAGGCTCTGAGAGTGTAGCAGGTGCTCGGTTCGACATTATGCCAGTACAGAGAGGTAGTGGCTATGCCACGCTGTCCCCACAAAGAGAGCGAATTGTCTCATGCAGCGTGCAAGTCAGGAAGGTTCTCAAGCAATGCATAAAACCTCTCGTGAGACAATTTCAAGCAAAAATAATTAAATATATAACTAAAAAGGGGGGGGGGGGACAAAGAAAAAGGATATAGCAACACTATACTCTGCCAAATCTTTAACATGGCATCAACCAGGGCAGGGAAGAG
Source organism: Dermacentor albipictus (assembly GCF_038994185.2). Taxonomy (NCBI): domain Eukaryota; kingdom Metazoa; phylum Arthropoda; class Arachnida; order Ixodida; family Ixodidae; genus Dermacentor; species Dermacentor albipictus. The sequence continues at coordinate 122,416,338 of NC_091822.1, read as the reverse complement.
GTAGCTGTGCCACTCTGCCTTCACAAGTAAGGCTGACAATGTCATGCAGTGTTCATGCAAGCTGCACGTGCAAATGACATTCCTTGCCAATGCTGGTCTGGCAGAACAAATGCAGAGTGACAAGGAAAGATAAGAGTTTTGTCTGCACCTCATGAATACTGCAATATCGCTGTACGACATGTCCCATGGGTAATATACGAAAGACACATGCCCATGAAACATATTGATCAAGTTTTTCTTTTCATTTTCATATGCAATGCAGCTTTTCCTCTTCTAATCAACAAACAACTGGCCATGGCGGTCAGTTGTTGCTGTAATCTGTAACACAAGCAAGTTGCTTGGAAATAACAAATGTGGCATAGTCACCTGGAGGCGAAATTGCGCAAGCATTTCGCTTTTATAACGTTTACTTCTGGTTCGCCAGGTGACACGTTTTCGTCACCGAACGTCAGTGCAGTGGGGCGGAAGTGTGGTGGTCGACAAATTATGAGAGGGCAAGCGAACATTTGGAAAACGAAATGCTTGCACAATTTCACACTTGCCTTTCACTCAAATGTCAAGTAGTTTATCTAGCATGCTAAGCCTCTATGCTCACCTCCTACTACAGGCATTATCTATCTAGCTTGACTTAACGTGTATTCCTTCAGCATACCTACCAACCCGTGAAATTTAAAGCTTGTAAAAGGTCCCCAAACGTGGGGGGGGGAGGGGGGGGGTAAGCAGTGTATGGTATGCATTTGTCAAAAGTTTGCCATGAGATATATGCACACTATACCTTAAGCAGGCTAAGTGCCATCTCTTCTGCAAATGGAGACATTGCTACACGAGTGTGGTATTTGAGTGTTTGATCGAGGCGTTTGGGCACCATCACTCGAGAAAGGAGGAGGATGAACAAACTGGGCTCGCGCTGTGAACCGAACCGGTCAGAGCTGCAACCGCTGTTGTAAATATAACCTGTAAATAGTTGCTCATCTTACTGACTCGTCCTTCACGTAACAATATTATTAATTAATTAACAATGACTTACATTTAGACGCAGCATATAAGCAGCAGCAAACTTGGAACAGTAGAGACCCACAAGTAACACAGTTTTTTTTTTTTAATACGATGACTTTTTCAGCGAATCTGCTGTTGCTGATTTGGCCTAGGAACTTGTCTCAATAAACTTCGAGTTTCAGATGCCCTTCTAGCATATGGTGCCTTATGCTACCACAAAGGAGTGGTGCAGGTACCATTACAATTCCTTTTTGTATGCATATTTCGCAACCTTGGCCTTTTAACAACTTTAAAGCTCTTTTCGCCAAACAGAATACGCAACATTCGTAAAATCAAAAGCAAATTCGTAGACTTTACAAAAAATTTTGGAGAGTTGGCAGGTATGCTTGAGAGTGTTGAAAGGTGTGTGCACCTACAGAAGTTACAAAATACAACGTCATGCAGATGTGGCACCATTGCTGTGTTTTTGTTTAGGCAGAGCAGGTTGCTATTCCTTCGAGCATGTACATGTGAGCTTGTGAGCATAACCAGCAGAGTTACATGCCATAGTTTAATGATATAGTTTTGCTATGCGAACAGCTACTTGTGGACAAGTTCTCAAAAATTTTCTGCTGAAGGTTATCATTGAAAGCAACACATAAATAACAAGTAGAGAGTCAGTGTGTGTGTGTCGGCTTGTCCTGCGTACACCCTGAACCAGTGTTCCGAAAACTGTGGTTCATGGCTTCTCAGAGGTCCTTAAGACAAAGTAACCGATAGTTGGAATTTGGTTTGCATTTTAAGCAACATGAAAAGAAATGAAACCAACAGGACTGCCAAGCCTGAGTTAAGCTAGGAAAAGAGCCCACAGAGCAAGAAAACTAAACTTCTGGAGACAAACACCTTAGCCACCCGCAAAAATATTGTTCAGTGCTCCATGCAAGCACTTCTGCAGCATTCTGACATCCACGGCAGATCTCAGTGATCTTGGAGAGCTCTCGGTCCTTTGCATTAGAGTGAATGCAGCTATTAAGCCGGCTTCTACACTGACTTGTAGTTACACAAAGGCTTTCGACCCCTGCCCTGCCCCTGTTGTTGACATGGGCCTTGTCAGTTGCAGTTGACGTATTCCAAGCCTTCACACAAGTGCGTCGCTGCCATCTTCGCCCTGTAGGCCTCCACACTAATTGATCACTGGACTTCCCATGTAAGACAACTTATAAACTTCGTTTAGCAGCTGGGCTTCTCTTTCATCTTTAAGAAGCCTCACTCCATCTATGCTGCAGGGTGAACTAATGTAAAAATTAACAAACAAAAGGAATGTCTTGTGTGCTCAATTCCAGGCTGTTCACAGCATTTGCAATTTAAGTTTGCCATGGACGAATGTCTCTTGAAATGTCCATGAATGAGGTTTCCATGACAACCTGTGAAAGATGTACTCTTCACCTTGAAATCAAACCAAAAACAAGAAACAGTGTTGATATTAAATCAGACTTGATTGCCTTCAAATGAAACTGAAGTTAGTTTCTCATTTTGGCATGCAATGCTGCCTTTGTTATTTAATCAAAAACAAGTGACAAGTCAAATACATAAAACGTGAATCTGCTAGCAGTAGATGTAGCATGCTTTTAGTCATTGCAGCCAAAACTTGACTTTATCACGCATGCTCTTGCATTAAAAGACAACACTTCACATTCAAGAGGGTCAGTGAATGACTTGCAGCAAGTGGGTCAAGGGGTTCCACGACAGCTAAACAGGAACCCTAAAACAACTTGCATCACGGTGCATCCTCAGTTGACAAACATGCAGCTTGTCCAACTTCTGCGAGCAGTCCAAGAGGACACGGCCCCAGCTGCAGCCTGTCCTATCATGCACCAACCCTAATGTGCTGGGCCTGCTGCTGTTCCTCGTTGCCTGGAGTGGGAAGCCGCACGACGCCGTGACCCAGGGCGTCAGCAGCCAAGTCGCCGGGCCCTCTGGCGACACCTTGGAGACGTGTGTTAAGCAGGTTGGCCAGTGCCGTCTTGGTCTTGGGTGTGACTTGTGCTGGGTTGGGACCTGCTGCTGCTGCTGCTGCGGCTGCCGCTGCTGCTGCAGCAGCCTGCTGTTGCTGCTGCTGTTGTAGTGTGGCCGCGGCTACTGCAGCCGCTGCTGCTGTGTTTGCGGCAGACCCCACTGGGGGCTGCGGACCACCCACAAAAGGCACCTGACAGAGCAGACATGGCGATGGAAGGGACATAATGTGAGGACTGAGTCTGATGATGATACAGATGGTGCTGGTCCGAGACAAATGTGCAAGGCATAACTGCACTATATCAACACTGCATAAGAGACACTGCACCCAGAAATGATAAACAATTGCACTGTGCAATGCATTTACAATTAAATTACTCTGTGGGATTGAATGCCTTGAGGCAACAGCTGGGCTGTGACAGACGCCGTGCTGAAGGGTTCTGGGACTAACTATGGTGTCCTGGTGTTCTTAGGGCATGTATATAAACTCAGAATACAGCCGCCACAGCCAGGAGTCCAATATGTCCCCCCTCACGCTCACCAGCAGAAAGGCGTGACTGCCACGCCATTGCAGCAGTTGCACCGTTTCTCTGACGCTACGTTTTCTTGCCCAACAGGCTCTGTGTACCGTATTAATTTTAGAGGTGCCAAAAGAGATGAAATTACGAAGTGCTCAGTCAAATGTGGCGACAAATGGGTGTTGGCATTGTGGAAATGCGTAGAACTGACGATCTTTACATACAATACATTTTTACCACGCTGAATGAACGCCTCGGTGGTGTGATCTAAAACAGCAAACCTTCATGTGAAGCCACTGTTTGGGATAAGGACATAGCTCTTGTTTTTACCATCGCCAGGATAAGCACAAATGGGCAGTGCCTAGCACGTGGTAGCGATCACTCAAAATGTCAAGTGTGTGGGCAGGGCCACACTGAAATGCTTTATAGCAAGCCTTCCGCCACGTGAAAGATAGGACACTTTCCTTGTGACCAGCAGAGTAGTGCTTGAAGTTGTAGTGCTCTATAGCATGCCTTGAAAGGAAGCAAGCATGTCCGTCGTCTCCACAATGTATGCAAAGGCATTATGAACAGCCTCATAGCAGAGATGTAGAACACTTGCTTAATGACAGATAGAATGGTGCTTGGATGTTGCCTTGGGTCTCCTATCTAAGTAATGCGGCATGAAGAGCACTGGTGAATAAAGACATGATAGTAAGGCAACTTGCCCAGCCAGTGCTAACATGTTTTAAATATGAGACATACTGCTTTATCATGTAAATGAAGCAGCTGGCAGTACTAGTAGTCCCGCTGACACATCTGTAAGCCCTGACAGCACAGACAATGTGCTCTAAACCAGCTCTGCATCCTTAACTGAACCTGCAGTGTCATCAGCGATTTCTGCTGCTAAGCTATGAGGCTTCGCTAACATAATCTTCTCTCACATGTTGGCACTTCAAGGAAGTGGATAAAAACAAATCCGTTTTTTTGTGACTTTACAGTGCAGTAATAGCGATCGCCATATCGAGCTTTTATGTGCCATTATGTGTTTTGCAATTAGCCAGCAATAGCCTTTAAATTTGTGGTTAAGCTGTCCGAACCTCGGACACCACCAAACATGCAAGCCAACATGGGTCTCCTGTCACTAATTTCGGTTACAGACGATGTCTACTATGCCATTTTGAGCCAAGGAGGTAAGCAACCTAAGTGAAATGCAAAGTGGGTGAAACGATGTGTGCCATTCTACATGTGGCCTGGATTGTAGCCTCCACAAACACATCGCCCTGAACCAGTTTGCCTTAACAGTATGGCATAACATCAAACCAAGTACTTGAGTTGTAATGCTTCAGGTAATGCTTCACCTTTATAAAAAAAAACACCAAAGCAGTGAAAGACCTTCGCACAAAATTGAATGGATCACCTTTCGCTGACGAAGCGCATCATGAAGTGTTGACATTGCCGTGCATGGTGTGAATTGTTTGGATACCCAGTTCATCTTCACCAGGACACATCCAGGCAGACGCAGCAGGTCCCCAATCTCCAGTGATATATCCACTGCTGCTCTTCCCACAACAACCCCGCATACACATGGCTATAAAAAAAATGAATTCCTTCAATGCTCCGCACAAGCATTGGTAACTCCGTTGGGATCAGAGCTCCCGTCCAGTCTCTCCCACCACGAGAAGGTTGCGTTAAGAAGGACACGTGTGGTTGCTGCATTGACGCCAGCTGCAACCTGTCTATGGGCACCGGACTGTAGGCCTGCCTTTGGCCCACCTGTCACTTTTGCCTCCGCAAATCTCTCGTGGAATCGTGCTGGACTGCACTATCAAGGTGCCACTAGCTGTCAAAAGTGGAGCTGCACCCAAGCCCCACTGACTACCATCCGAGGATCTATGTTCTGCACCGTAGATCCTTGCTAGATGTCACTGGACATAACGAACTACCAATCTATATATAGAACAGGCACACAATACACATTTTATGGAACAGGGCAAACTTTCAAATAAAAAAATAAGAAAAGAAAAACATGCACTAAAATGAATGTGAGCTGCCATACCAGAGAGAACTTCGATATAATTCTGGTCACAGATTTAATAAGTGCACTGAAACCTTCGTGCACAAAATTGTAGATCATGCCAGGCACCTTAATGTTGAAAAATGGTCCAGTGAGACAGGTTCCCAGGAGAATATCATCACAACACCAAAATGAATTGTGCAGCGTGGGTAATGGTTGCTAAATGTACAGAAGCAGCAAATGCCTCTTGTTGCACATGTGAATGAATTGCAAAGACGAGTATACAGTTAAACCTCAATATAACAAAGTATTTAACATTTTATAACTTCCTGTCCACAGAACACCATGTATTTTAAGTGTATTAACGATTTCAATATAACAAAATTTCATTGCCACTGCAAAAGAATACAGAGGCAGTGAATGGAAACAGCTGCAGGCACAGATGGTTAAGTGGTTAAATTACGTGGGATTGCTTGTGTACACCGCGCATCGCCGAGCGGCTGCTAAAGCAGAGTAGCGATCTATAAACATGACTAACTATAGTACTAAACGCCAGACCATTTTCTCATCATGTCCTATATAAAGTCCAGGTGTGATAGGATTCTATTGTGCCCTGTTTTGCATGTGTTGCGAGTGCGAGAGAAAGTATGCATTACAAAGGGCGCAAGCATTTGGGTGAGCCAAGATGGCTGGTGGCTTTATGTGTGCTGTCTTCCCACACATTTATTATTGGAGTTCGCATAATCACGAGTTTCGGAGACACGAGGTATGCGAGAGGCAGACGATGCATTCACTTCACTTTGTCTGCACTTTTCATAATGCCAGTGTTGTGGCCGAAAGCGTTTGTCATCATCTGGTGTGATCTGTTCATGTTTGTGTGTGCGCGTGTGACACCATGCTTATCAATTTAATTAGCACACGAATGTTTACTGCAATTTATACGGCTGATAAAACCACGACCCTTACTTCGTGAAGCTGTCTATTTCACTGTCACTATCAATGCTTCGCCTTTTGGGTGAAACTAACTTTTTTACTGATACAACTAATACTAGAAACAATAACGACTACCAAAATTTTCACTGTACCAGTCGCTGTACTGGATCTTGCTCAATTTCTACGACATGACACGCACACGCAATGCCACATATTTTCAACCAATATGGCAGCCTTGAACAACAAATTGTCATCCATCGCTTCACTTTCAGGCAACTTTAAAGCGAACCTTTCTTTGTGAAGTCGGATAGGTTTTGATGCTATAATGGTTGGAATGCGCGGAAAGTCACCCGCTGATAGTGTCGTCCCACTGCTGGCGACACTATCAGCCGCAGCAGCAGAGTGGACGCAAAAGCTTTGCAGGTTTCACTTCAAACTGCCGTATCTTTGGTAGCCGACTCTCGAATTCTTCTTCTGTCATTGAAATTTGTCCGGTAACTAGGAAACTTTTACAGCCCCTCCTATGTTAAAAAAAAAAAAAAAAGCGGTGGCCAACTGTACTTATTTGCATATAAGGTAGAATTTCAATATTACAATATTTCTATAAAAGGAAGTGCTGACTTTATCGACTTTGTTATATCGACATTTAACTGTATTTACACATATATGTTTAACAAAGGTATGTCGCCACCAATTTTGAAACTCTCTGTTCTTACTGCACCACAGCCTATCGAAACAAGAGCTCTGAGACCAATTAGGACTGTTGACCAAATACATTTTCTTGTGCTGCTTTAGAGGTACTCCATCTTCTGCATGCAGCATGTCGTAATAAAGAGTGTGCTGTGCTCTTCTGTTCTCTTCCACAGCAATGCTAACGTTTGAAGGTGCTTGTATTCTTTAACTGCCAGGCTGCTCCGAACACCTGCGTACTTCCATTGCGTACAAGCCAACGATGACAGGTAATGAATAGCTGTGTTTATAACACTGCATCTCGGTTTATGAACACATAATACCAGCCACAAAAACATAACAATATTGCCCAAGCTTCCATCGACCCGTAGCCTTCATTGGGCAGGCTCAAATGGGCCACGAGGAATATGAATTGCATGATCAACCCAATGCTTAGTCGACAAACAATAAACTGCAGCCTGTTTGCACTGCGCTGATACCGTGCCATTCAAAGTTGAAGCAGTTCTCGGACTTGGTGCCACAAATAAGGTTGTGCAATATAAAAATAAACTGACGTTCGCATATGAAATGTCTATGGAATGTTTCAATTGGTAAAACCTGGGTATATTTTAGGCAGTGCAGAAGCAACGAAAAGTCTTGTTGCCCAGCGTGTGTGATGTGTACGGAAAATATGGCAGGACAAACCGTGGTGTGACAGTGAATGAATTTCGTGGTGCCAGCACTGAAGCCAATGAGCTTCCGGCTAACAGATCATAAACTGCCGAAACAACTGAAGAGAACACTGACATGCCTTTATGCACTGTGTCGATATGACATGGAGATAGCGAAACACACGCTGTGCGGCTGTGCGTAACAAGGTTTGGGTAAAGGCAAGAGCAGCCCGTCCATGGATAATTTCTTGAATAATTATTCGTGAAATGGTGCGGAGCTTACACAAGAATACACAGCATTTCACTGGAATTAAATTTTGATGTAACTAAATGAAGGGCCAATTTCATGGTGATAGCAGTTATATGTAGACCCAAGGCACTGTCACTGCCACTGTGCTGTCATGGTATCAACGGCACATGTGTGGTCTCCGCCTTGCGAGTTACAAAGTTTACAGAAACACACAGTGCGTTTGGCTAAGAAAACGACGAAGCGAAGTGGAAGCACCCTAAAGCTTCCACTTCCGCCCCTTCACATCTACAACCTTGCCATCACTTTCAAATGCTTCTGCTGAACTTGTTTCTTTATGACTTTTACACAGTATACTTTTGTTAATTCAACTCTGGTTCATTAAATCTTTGAGTAAATATGGTCCCGACCTAAGATTCTGGCTGGTGCCCATAAATTTCTATGGGACCAAACTGGGGCCAAGGGTGGTAACAAGACAAGTTCTCGCATAGTATGAGAAAGACGCGCTGCTTTCCTTTTAATTATGACAGCAGATTCAAACAATAAGTTATTTTGCATGTTAAGCTTGCGGAAACACGTTGCATCACAGAGAATTGCATTCATCGCATGGCAAACTAGTGAAGAGGTTAGTCAAGGCATGGATACCATGTACCATTTGCGATTGTAGCAGAGACCTATGATAAATGCAGAATATCAAACGCGCTGTGGACTGTACAGAGGACGACATCTTGTGGTTCTTCATAGAGCACAATAAAGTGCTGTCTGAGGGTGATGACGATAGAAATTAAGTAAATAAATGGTTTGTATTTTTCTTATTGCCAAAATCAGGGCCATGCTACGTTTTTCTTGCTAAAAAGTTAACTTTGCATTCTTTCTCTAATTTGCTTAGGAGCTCTGATGTCATTTTGACATTAGTTTTCTGCATTGAACATAAAAAAAAGGGTGCACATTCGGTTCTGGCATGTGCTGGAATAGAGTCAAATACTGTTAAGTAACTCAGCGGTGTGTTCTGGTTTCTGTTCTGACTCTCGCTTAATTTGATCCGCCAGATAATATGAACAATTTATTTGGTCCCGTCAGTAGAAGTAGACTGTATTGAGGTTTAACCACATTGTTAAAAATTTTCATTTAGTACCATGTTGCACAGACTTCACATGCCTTCTTACGCCGTGTAGCATGTTTCAAGGACCGAGCCAATCCTATGACACCCCGTCGAAATAGGTGTCTGCCAGGGATGGAAAACGTTGCAGGAACCTGCCTTAGAGAGAAGAGTGTTGCGAAAAAGGCTCAATTATGTTTTAAAGGCACTTATTACGATAATGTGTTACAATTAGGGGTGTGCAAATACTGAATACCAGTAGATATTGAATAGAATATCATATACAGTCAAACCCAGTAATAACAATATTCAAATGCCAAGAAAACCCCATTGTTATAACTGATACCTGTTATAACCGGCTGTACGAAAGCTAAGGGGACAGACATTCCAACATTTTATAAACAGAAAGAAGCACAATTGAACCAACTTAAAGCATTACCAGTTTTAACAATGCTTGAATGTAACAATGAGCAGTTGCCCCACCCTGAACTTTCGCGTGTGCTCTATGGTGAAATAAACCGCTTGCTACAATATTCCCATGCTGCGTTATTGGATACAGTAAAAGCTCGCTAATTCACAACTCGTTCATTCTAAATTTCGAGTAATTCGAAGTAGCCGCTGCGGTCCGTCCAGCAATGTACTGAAAGCAATATTTAACACATCCCGCTAATTCACACTGAAATCCGCACCGCCACCGATGATTCGAACTCCGTGCCATCGTGGATGGGGTGAGTGCCAGTGTGCGGGAGCACATTGGCGTCGCAGGCATTGCCGCCTGGGCCGCGCCGCTTTGCTTTTTCCATCTGCAGCCCTTTGCTTAGGCCCGAGTGGAGAGAAATGCATTTGTGCATGGCCACGCATGGCCAATGCCTCTGTTGCAGGTCGCTTCTCTCCCGTGAGGTTCTGTATAAAGCTCAAGGGCAATAATGTCGTCGCCTTAGGCCGTATGCTGTATGTGCGAGCAAAAACGTGCGAAGGTGAGCCGGCGAACACGGTTCAATCACACGTGCGCGAGCGAGGGAGCCGGGGTGGATGCGCGCCCTCTTCTGTCGCGCATGAGGCACGGGGCTGAGGCAGAGGAGGGAGAGATGAGGCGGGGGACGTTCTTCTCCGGCGGTTGAGGTGGCTGCTGCTTACAGCACGGCCGTGCAGGCGCCGTATCTTGAAAGCGATCTGCGATTCGGCCAAAGTGTGCCCGCGTGGGCCTCATCTTCAATGTGATCTACAATATTTGCAGAGCGCGCGTAGTGCCGGTAGCTTTGTATGCGATGTGCTTTCTGCGTTTTGTTCGCGTTGAAGCGAGAGCTGTTTGAAAGTCAATTTGCTCGCTGCTACTGACGATTCCTCACTCCTGTGTTTTTCAGCGAGTTTCCGCAGTCATCGAGCGAGATGTGTTCATGTTTACCTGCACACGCGTGACACCGTGCTTGTTAAGTTAGTAGGCGAATGTTTACAAGTTTACAAGGCCTATAAAACTACTATCCTTACTTCGTATAGCTATCCACTAATTTGCTATCGAAATCGATGCTTCGCTTTTCGGGTGAAACTGCGACTTTTTTTTTCTCCGCGCCAGTCAGCGCGACAAACGCGCCAAGGAGCAAGAGCCGTCTCGAAGTCGGCCCCGTCGGACCGCTTTGGCCACATCCGGTTACATTGACTGCGCCAGTGCTTTGAAGTATAAACATTGTTGTTCACGCCAACATAACTTAGCGTATGTGCACGCATGTTCACGCCCTGCTGGACTATATACATGCCTTAACCGAGCGATTTTTTTTTTCTCTGACTTTCATTAGTTTGAATTTTGTATAATCCGAAATTTTCATAGCATCCCCGCAGAATTCAAGTTAAGGAGCTTTTACTTTATGACAATTAAATTTGACTACTAGGTGTCTGTGCCGAAAAAAGAAAAAAGGATGCGAAATCCAGGAAAAGAAAGAAAAAAGTGCAATGCATGGAAGCATTGCGGTAAGCAATTTATTTTACCAAGAACACATGCAAAAGCTGACTGTGCATCAGCTGCTCATTGTTACATCATGGATGTTGTCAAAACCAGTATCATTATAAGTGGGTTCGACTGTACGATGAAATCTTGATAATTCGAACTCAAAGAGGCCCGAAAATTTGTTCTCATTAAATAGAGTTCGACATAAAGGAAGCTCACTGACTGGAGGAATTACGTGCAGCGCTGCGTTAGGCAGCGCACTTGCACTGAGCTAAGCTAGAAGTTCCACAAGCCACACTTCTAGGCAAAAATTTTCACTACTGTGAAGCTGCACCTCATGGCAAATTCACATGTACTTACTGTTAAACTGCGCGAATCTTTGGTGCGGAAAAAATGTGGCTTTTTCAATGAGAGACTGGAGCAGAAGCTGCCGTGTTGCTGCACTACTGTTCAAAAGTGCCACCGCAACAGTTGGTACGCTACCGAGGGCATGGTTAGTGGCGTTGCACGATCGAATTAACTGCTGTAAACGCCTACGTGTTAGAATTACCGCCATTTTCATGCATCAAAATAAACAACATTTTGACAGGACCGCAGTGGCTGTTCGAATTAAGTGGATTTGAATTAACGACATTCCACTGTACAGCAAAAAATAAGAGAGCTTAGTAACAAATCAAGTATCAATAAAAAAATTTTAAGCAATGTTTATGTTTAAAGATTTCGTGCAAGAAAACCGGCTGCTGTACATGCTCAGGAGCCCGCTCTTATTGTACAACAAGGATGTTGCTAGGTATCAGCGAACTTGGTACCTAGGAATAAAGGTAATGTATGGTAAAGTATGGTGAACTCGTGTTGAAGGGAATACTAAATAAGCATGCCCTTGTTCATTACAGCTTAATTTTCATATGAAGGCCTGAAAAATAAATACATTTTCATCAACAGAACGTCTATGAAATTAATAAAGCATTCTTTTTTTTCTCTCTCTAAAGCTGAAGAAACAGTAAAATTGTGCTGTCTTGAATACCAATTAAGTTTTGGGTATAATAGGGGGCCATAATGTGCTTCATGGCAATCTTCTACTGGTTTATGAAGTTTTTATTTACAGATTTTCTTCAGAAAACAGAAAGGTTTTCCGTATTTTTATTGCAGGCAAATCCTGTATGCCATTGTCAGCTAATTAAAGGTCAGTCTGCACGATAGACATCATGCGACTCGATGTCATTGCTCAACACATGGCTTTTGTTGGTGTAGTGGTAGTCGACTGTGGTCGGTGTCAACAATGAAGAGCAACCAGCTCTTCACTCTTGGGATAGGCATCTATTGCTACCTGTTGACAGATTCTGAAATCCGGAGGGCAACGGAAAATTTGTGCGACACACCACGCTCTGCCCACGTCCACTCCATGATCCGTGCAACTGCGTCTACAGCCGAACAGTCAGCACACTAGTCAAATAACATTTTTGTGCTTGCCGCGTCAAATGGCGTGTGTCTACAAAAGGTGCCCGATACAAGAGGCTGTCATACAGCATGTCGCGTGCCGTGTAAATCGACAGCTAGTCTTGCAACAGGTTGCTCGAAGCTATGAGAAGAGACTGATGTGCGTTTACGAATGGTGTCTAAAATGAGAGGCCGCTATGCGGTGTGTCGCAAACGTGGCAGTTTGTTGGCTGTGCGAGTGTCATGCAGCCGCTTTGCGTAGATCTGCATTGACTTGGTGCCCGAGACCCAACAAAGTAACATTGGTTTAGGCCTAACAGCCTAGGCCGTGTGGCCTCTACAAAAACTCTCTACTGGCTGGTGTAGTTGCAGGCAGAAAACCATCACGAGAAGCTTGCTGCTATGCTATTTGCTTGTACACTAAATAGCTCGTTAATTCACAACTCGATAATTCAAAATTTTGGATAATTCGGAGCAGCCGCCGCAGTCCATCCAACAATATACAGTCGACTCTCGTCCCCAACGGACCCCGATAATACGACCAAAAAAATGCCTGTTTTATCCGAAACTCCTCACTTTCGAAACTTTGGTCACGATATGTAACAACGTTATTGCAAAGAGTTAGGGACGAATGTCCAAAGCAAAAACAAACAGAAAAAGTTGCAGTTTCACCCGAGAAGCGAAGCATCGATTGCGACAGCAAATTAGTAGAGAGCTATGCGAAGTAATGATAGTAGTTTTATCAGCCGTATAAAGTTGTAAACATTTGCTTAGTAACTGAATTAACAAGCACGGTGTCAGGTGTTCACAGGTAGACACGGACACATCTCGCTTGAAGACTGCGGAAGGCTGCTGTCAAAACAAAGTCGGGAAGTGCGGTAAAAGCAGGCAGCGAATTGAGCTTCCTGCTGTCTCTCACTTCAACGCGAAATAAACGTCGAAAGCACAGCTCATATGAAGCTAGCGGCACTGGGCACACTTTGTCCACATCGCAGATTGCTTTCAAGATACAGCGTGAGCGCGGGCGTGCAGTTTGTCCACATTGCAGATCGCTTCCAAGATATAGCGCATGCGCTGCTGCACCGTAACCAGCAGCCACCGGAGTAGACCCCTCCCTCACCTCCCCCCGCGCCTCGTGCGCGAAAGAAGACGGCGCGCTTCCGCCCCTCTGTGCCGTGCATTGTGGGTCGGCGCAGTCGATGTGACAAATATGCAGATGGAGCAAGCGCCATCTCGATGTTCGGCACTCCACGCCCGGTAACGCTGGCTGCACCAGTGCGTCGAACTATAGACGTTGTTTTCACCAACGTGACTAAGCATGTGTGTACGCGCACACTGACACTACGTCGGACTATGTACGTGCCTTAACCGAGCAATTTTTCTCTCCGGCTTTCATTAGTTTGAATTTTGTATGTAATTCAAGTTTCTGCAGCATCCCCGCAGAATACGAATTAACAAGCTTTTACTGTACGAGTGGCTTATCAGTGACCAATTTCGACATGACACACACAGGCTAGACCAATGGCCAATGACGAGGTGTTTACGAAATAATCTCCAGGCATTTCAAATGATTCTAATTACATAGATTGTGCACGACCTGCAAACAAGCAAAGCAGTTTTTACAGGACAGTAGCCTAACAGCTACGCGTTGCCATGAGATACTAAAATTGACATTCACAGATGACATAGCCGGCGCGACAGGACTTATTCACCGAATGCAGCAAGCTTAGTAACGCACAGTGCAGAACTCTCCTAAAGAAGTGCAAGCCCACCTGCAAGCAAGCATTTTCTTTATTTCAAGTACCAAGTGGCAGTACTGATGTTCGGGCTATCTTAATCCCTACACCACGTATGACAAGATGCACTGAGATCCAAATGTGTGTCGGCACTTATGAACCCAGTAGCCAGAACCACAATGCCAAGGAACAGTCCAGCACACTGTGGTGCCATGGAAACTGTTGTGCAAGATCTATCCTGTGTATAGCTAAGCTTCTGTCTGCCTGCGGCAAGACATGACTATACGACTGTATAAACTGCAAATCTTTTCAATTTATCCAACTGTTATTAGAGCTATCAGTTTACAATTCTCATAGTGAATTGTTGTCTGCCATTATCGGCAATTCGATTTGTGGAAACACACGCTGGCTGGACTTGGCCCGGCACCTCAGCTGCGCAAAACATGAAACCAAAGAGAAGACCAGCACTTTGACCTCAACTCATGGTCCTCGTCGGAAGTGTCTGGCACACAGGAACTCCCCAAGCAAGATGCATCCTCCGCTAGTCTATGTTCCAATCATACAAAAACTGCTTATTGTCCAGACGGCAAGTTTCCATACCGAAAGGCTGCAAGTACATTGAAAAAGTATGGTTTCATGGAGTTGTGCGTAATTTCACCCATCCATTTAATCAACATTAGCCACAGTAACAAGACACATACGTGTAAATTGATCAAGGTTGCAACAATGCTGCTCTTGTGACAACCACAGCCCCCCCACAAACGCAAGCAAAAAGTCTATCAACAAGCACTGACCTGTTGCTGGACTAGCGGCTGTTGCTGTTGCTGCTGGAACTGCACCATTCCAGGTGCAGCCTGCGGTGGCCTTGCAGCGCCCACTGCTGCAAGTTGATCTCGAGGTCCTGGCATGCCAACGCCTGCAATTGCACGGCAGATGCACAGAGCCATACATGCCTTATTACAATAAAACAGTGTTGACATAAATACTGGTATCAGAATGAGAAACTGTGCGCGCCGTCGTTTTCATGTGAGACAGGCGGCTACATACTGCTCTCGATCGCGTGCACCTCGCATTTTTTCTTTTTCACATGGCATCTAACAGCCCGAAAACGTATACAATCACAGTCTGCAGCAGGGAACGGCAGTGCGTTTTTGTTATAGCCTATTAAAAGCATGCGCTACGCTTCCGGCGGCACCACGTGCTGTGAAGCATATAGGTTAAGATGCTTATCGCAATAGGATTGGCGGCGACAGCTGTGAATGCTACGTGTGATGACCCCAAAGAAGATTTGCTGGTACCGAAATGAGAAACTGAGTGCGTGCTGGCGTTTTCATGTGAGACGGGCAGGCGAATATTGCGGTGAAGCTGCTGCGGCACGGGGCTACATACTATTCTCCATTGGGTGTGTATGTCGCACGTTTTCTTGTTTACATGGGATCTAGTGGCTGCTAAACGTATCATACGATCCCAGTTTGGTGATGTACTGAACGTTGGCGTCGAAAAATTGTGTTTTCCGGGAACGTATGGACCGGTAAAAAATTAGCGTAACGCTACTGGGTCATTTTTTTGTGTGTTCTCGATTGCCACCGGGAAAACGTACGTAACGGGAACGTATCAACGAGGTTCCACTGGATTCGAAAACTCAAATAGTAGATATTTGATTAGAGAATAAAATTATTTCAACGTCCACCATCTGATTTGGTGACATTCGACTATTTCCACACCCCTAGCTGTTATGGTGGCCACTAGGGATGGTATTGGAGGCCAACAGGCACTGGCCACCAATGGTATCATGCCCATCACTGGGATACTGTAAAGGTAGAGGAGGCCAACAATGACGCCATGTTCCTCACCAGGATACTGCGGTGGTGGCGGCCGCTGAACCATGTAAGGTTGTTGTTGCGGTTGCTGCTGCTGCTGAGGCCCTTGTTGCTGAGCCTGCTGCTGCTGTTGCTGCTGAAGCAACTGTCGCTCCTGGAGGAGCCTACGCTGAAGCTCAGCCTGACGCATCTGCTGCCACTGCAGCTGCTGCTGCAACTGCTGAGGAGTGGGCCCACTCTGGCTTCCGGCACTGCTCGAAGGTGCTGGTTCTCCTCCCCCCGCAGGCACAGGCTGCTGCTGTTGCTGCTGCTGTTGAAGTTGTGCCTGCATTCGATTTATAAACAGTTCACAAAGGGACTCACTGAAGCATTATTTTGTGTATGGCAGGTTCTCTCAGAATGGAAGCTTGGGTTAGTTAACATTTAACATTAGGAATAGTAAAGCAGTGCAAAAGACATGGACAAGAAGGAAGACATTAGGTGCACACAGGTGTTGTGCTTTGAAGAAGCAAGTTGCGCATTCAATAAAGACAACAACAGGAAAAGGCGACGGAGATGGAAAGAGCGGTGTTGTCCATGTCTTACATCTTCCTTCCTGTTCATATTTTTCTCACTGTTTTACTGTTCGCTGCAGCCAGACATTTCTGCCTCTGAGAACCCTATCAGTTGCCACTAAGTCAAGTGAGACTTCCGTGTGATCAGTAGAACAGTTAAACCTCAATATAACGAAGTAGGTAAAATCGGCAATTTGCTTCGTTATACCGAAATTGATTTTTTTTGAAATTCGACCTTTTATGCAAATAGGTACAATTGCCGATCGATTTTTCTAACAAGGAAAGGCGCCGCAGAATTTTCCGAATTATTGGCCAGTCGAAAAAGCAAATTTAATCAAGAAAACAATTTACTTTGATGAATTTCGTAGTCGGCGATGAATGATATGGTTTCATGCCCTGTCGACAATATCACATAAACAGTACAAATTAAGTGAAGCAAGCCACGCTTTCACATGCACTCCGCCCCCGCTGCTAATAGTGTCACCCACACTGGGACGATGCTATCAGGAAATGCACTGGCAGCGGGGAGCGAATGCTTCATCTGCTTCTTGTTCCAAGAAGCCATGCGCAGCCACAGCTGAGATGCGCACCAGAAATCGCGAAGCGCCAACTTGCCCTCTTGACGCTTGGTCCTCTTGCACGCGCTTGATCACGTTACCCTTTGCTTGTGCGGGAAGGCGGTGCTCGCGAAGCCACCGTCTTTCTTGTCTCACCCTTGCACACTTCCACTTGCACCTAAAGCACAAAGTGCACGGGCCACGATAGGATTTCATCACACTTGGACTTTATACGGAACGTGATGCAGCTCCACTGCGGCGATCACTCTTGTTGGGCCGCATGCGATTTGAGAGGTCCGTTTGCAAGCAGACACTCGTAATTCAATCATTTGACCGTCCGCTGAATTTTCCATTTATTGTCTTGGCATTCCTTTGTGGCGGAAGCGAAATTTCGTTATACTAAAATCGCATACAAACACACTTTGCATATTGAGATTCTATAGACAAGAGGTTATGAAAATTTAAATACTTTGTTATATCAAGAATTTCGTTATATTGATGTTTGTTATATTGAAGTTTGTTATATCGAGGTTCAACTGTACTACAGTGTTCAAGGAAAGGTAGAGAGAGAGCAAATGATAAATGAAAGGTAGGGAGGTTAACCAGGACTGAGCCCGGTTGGCTACCCTACACTGAGGAAAGGGAAACGGGGATGGAAAGATTAAAATCAAGGAAAGATAGAAAGATAAGGGTGTCATTGACCAGAAGTAAGCCACAGTTAGGTACTGCATCTATGTCACAGATGGGAGCAGTTGGGATCGCTTGTTGCAGTGTAGCCCTAAGCACGGTGCACAGGCCACAGGGTAGATGTGAGTTTCTGAGCCTGAGAATAGGTCACAGTCAATCACTGCAGAGCTGGCAAACGAACTAGATAAGGTATACTTTACAGGACCACGATACTCTGTGTTGGGCACACCCCAAAGGCACAGTATCCTTCTGCCGTAACAGCAATTGAGAGCTCAAAACAGGGTCTGCCGTGTCTGACCATACATCTACACCCTGAATTAAGCCATCAATGCCATGCCATGGTACTTTCACACCACTTTAACCTTTTGAGCGTCACTTTTTTTGTTCTTTTTTTGGCAAATGTGACCCTCCAGGGTGGATATATTTATTGCAGATTTAAAATATTCAGACGGACCTATTATGGAATAATAATTTGGCATCCCCTTTAATAAGAGCAGAGCATAATATGCATGTCGTTTGATAGGTAACCAAGTTACTGATAGCTTGCAAGATTATTTTGAAGTAATGTGATTAGCCTCCTGAACATATGCAGCACTGTGTTTTTTGCATAAAACTTGCAAGCATAAACACTTGTATTAAATTTTCTGATGTTCGACATTTGGCTTTTCTTTTCTTGATTCGATTCGATATTCATCTTGAAAGCTACTGTTCGGTATTCACAAATCCCTACTTTTTTGTTCGCAAAGATAAATCTAGGTCATTACGTCTATTGGCAGGACAATCTTACTTCATTACAGTGAGGTTTCAAATACATTAATATTGCTACAGAACAGTATTTCCAATGACGAAGAGGCGAGCAGTGAGAAGACGACAACGACGATTGGAGGCTAGCGCGGGCTGTTGCCTCATGGCCAAGTGCGGCGTATTCCCTTGTAAATATACTTGTATATAGCTTTTCATCTGCGTCTTCCTATTTATGGAGACTTCAAAACAAATTGCATTTACTTTGTTACGTGCATTATTTCTGACTTGTGCATTTATGTGGTTATCTAGCCAGGCTTATGCTGCGACAGACACCGTGGCCACCAGTAAACAGCTGGGAATGTAGAAGCACCATTTAACTTGCTTATCTTCTTCAAAGATTATTTCAGTGATGCTAACTATGTATAGCTAGCACGCTTGCTCCAACTGTTACAGCATAAACTGCTAATAATGTAAGTGACCGGAGTCGCGAATTTCCACACCATAAGCGGTACCACACTGTACCCAAAACATTTTTCAAAGGCTGTGCACGCGAAAAAAATGTTTACCAAGTAGCCGCATGTGTCCGGAGCATTGAATGATACAATAGAAAGTGTCCTCACTTTTGTTGGTGAGGTGGTTCTTCCCCTTTCTAACTGCTGTACAGCCACGGTGAAGCATTTCTTTGACTCTGAACCGAACCGGAACTTTGGCCACCGACTTCCGACGAGACAGCGCTGGTTAGGCCTAGCTGGCCGGGGTCTCGGACAGTAGGGTGTTGTAGGAAGCTTGCCCTTGATACAGTCGACTTTCGTTACAACGGACCCTGATAATCCGACAAGAAACGTCCGTTCTATCTGAATCTGTAATATCGGAAACGCCTCACTTCCGAAACTTTCGTCGCAATGTCTAACAACTTTATTGCAAAGAGTGAGTGACGAACGTCCAAAGTAAAAAAACACACAAAAAATAGTCACAGTTTCGCCAGAACGCGAAGAATCAATTGTGATAGCAAATTAAGCACGATAAGCGCAGCAGCAGCAGCGAGCGAATTGATCTACGAGCTGTCTCTCGCTACAGCGCAAACTAAACGTTGAAAGCACAGCGCATATGAAGCTACTGTCACTGGGCGCACTTTGTCCACGTTGCAGATTGCTTTGAAGATGAGGCCCGCGTGGGTGTGCATTTCGTCCACATCGTAGATAGCTTTCAAGATACGGCGGCTGCACCTTAAGCAGCAGCCGCCAGCATAGAACCATTTTTTCTCGCTGCTGTCAGTTGTCAGCCTGTGTCGACACGGCAAAAGTATGTTTTATACATCCAACTTTGAAAAAAATTGCCGCCAATTTCGTCTGCTGTAGCCGATAGTCCGTTGCAACGTCCTCCGTTAAAAGCACACTACGTTGCATTAATTCATAAAATAGGTAGAAGAAACAAAGGCTAAAATATGGTCAGTTATATCCGAAAACCTGTTGTACACGGGGCCGTTGTAACGAGCATAGACTGTATATGTTCGCACCCGCAGACCAATACACATTGACCTGGCACGAGATCCCATGCACAGGTTGCACCGAAGGCAACGTGCATGAAGTGGGGTTCGCAGGCAGTCAGCCGGCAACTACCGCAAACACATATAGTAGCAAGTTTGTATGTGCACATACAGGTAGGAACGCCGAAATCTCGTGTGTGGACCAAACTGATAGATTTGCAGAACACAGCTTAAACTGACAGCATCATGTGGTCACGATTGTGCACAAGACATCTGCACTTTGCAATGACGGGCATCGTGATGGGTAAACCCAAGATGCACTCGCACCCTCAACTAATTTTTCCACAGTGCTGGAGTTGTATACAATAAACTGATTTTACAGTTGAAATAGTTTTTTTGGCCTGCCCTATAAGCCTGTTCATGTCCGATAAAACCAGTCGGCGACTATATTTACTTTCCATTGACAAATTGAAGATCCAAAGAGCGACAGGACGCACGCGTTCGGTGTGGACTGCACATCCCTGGCAAGTGGCTGGAGCAGAAGGCTTCTCTGTCGCCTAGGCATCTCCTGTGTGTCTGCTAAGTTAGCACGTTAGTGCGGTGTCTTTTTTTCCCTCCATTTTTGTTCTTTCGTTCACTTCGGATCTTCTCCTCCTCCTCTGCATCGCCCTCGTTGCTCTCCCCTCAGCCAGCGCAACTCACTGAGAAGCACGCTCGTAGCCTCACTTGTCTGCGAGATTTTCTGGCATCCGCATTAAAAGTGATATTTCGTCTCGCATGGCTGCACTGTAAGTGTCACGGGTATACATTGCGTTCTATGGGAAGATAAACAGGAGTCGCAGAAGGCTGCATTGTATGAAGTCTTGCACTATAAAGCCCGGGATACATAGAGTGAACTTTCATGGCGAACTTCGCCCGGCATAAATAGACGCAGTGGGACGCCGCTGATGGTTTGCTGGCATCGCTTACATAGAATAAAAAACCAGCTTACATTCAGTGAAAAACAGGCGGACGCCGCCACGTGCTCATTGCGCATTTGTCAGTGTTGCCAGACTCTAGGAATGTGTTTTCGGATAAGAAAACGAAAAATCATAAATAGGCATTTCTTTGTATTATTTGTTAATGACTAAACAACTTGGAAAAAAGTTTCATGGAGGCACTTACAAACGATTTCCGCACATTTCATTGACCTGTAAGCGTTTTAGCGGGCTAGCTTTACACCGTCTGGCTTCATTGAGCGGTGGCACCGCGGAGCGCAGGCGTTGCAGAAGGTTTTGTGGATCTCGAACAGTGACTTTAGTTTACTTTGTGAAAAAACACATTGTGGTTATTCATGTTTACTTCAGTTTCAGTTCCTGTTTTAAAGCCTCCTCCAATAACAAGCGTTTAGTACTGCAGCCGGAGAGGACAGAATTATCCATTTGTGGCGTGAAATGGGCCTGTCAGCGGCTATCTTTCTTGATGCCCTAGGCATCCCGTGCACCACCTGGGTCCACATGGATGCACAGAGCCAGAAGACAGGCATGGTCGGCTTCTAACTATAATCTGTCGTCACTCTTTTCCCTCAAAGTACTTGAGCAGAAGGGAGTTATGGTTGTAGTAGAGCAGGGGTGATTTCTGACTGAAGAAGCACAAGACCAAACTTTGCAAGCACGCATGTCGACGGCGAAAAAGAAAAAGAAAAAACAACAACTTCGGGCGCCGCGAATGAGAAACCGTTTCGTCCCCTATACCCGAACCCATATGGGCGGCACCACAGACACACATAAAAAAAGACAATAAAAAGCAGTACAATGCACATACTATTTTGCGCCATGGAACCTTAGCTCGGGTTGGTAAGAAAATGGCACTGCACTTATAATTATCTGTTTCGTGAGCACCTCACTTAAGTTTGTAGACAAAAAATAAGTTTACACAAATTTGTACTCCTAAACATACAATATTGTCACGTGGTAGTGACGTTAAAGAACACAGTAGCAGTACTGTGAAAGACAAAACTAGCTTTTATTGGGCGAACCTGTGCCCACAAAACAGGCTACACTTAAAGCACAACAATAGCGGCGAACACAGTCGGGGATCGTCGAAAATCTGCTCAGCGGGTCAAGCGCGTCGGCTTTTATACAGCAGTCGTCGAATGTTCCAGACTAATCGTTGGGACCCGCGTGCCTTCCACAAAGTTCTACACCATTCGCGGAAGGCGATGAAATCAGATAGCATAAGGTTCGGCGACAACAGACAGCGAATAGAAGCATCGATATCTTTCCAGAAACTTCGGATACATGCAGGCGCGTCCCGCGCTGTGCGATAACACTTGTTAGGCGGCGAAACGTGGTCGCCTGATAAAGATAAGTACACGTGTCAATATCTGGCTGTGATGATCAACCTTTCCCGTGTGTGTGTCCCTATCCCGTGCAGAGAG
Source organism: Dermacentor albipictus (assembly GCF_038994185.2). Classification (NCBI taxonomy): domain Eukaryota; kingdom Metazoa; phylum Arthropoda; class Arachnida; order Ixodida; family Ixodidae; genus Dermacentor; species Dermacentor albipictus. The sequence goes on along the minus strand of NC_091822.1, from coordinate 122,393,835 downwards.
CCCAAAAGTGCACAGCCAAACTAGCCCAAACGCCCGCATTTCATTGCGTCAGTGCGGCTGCGCAAAGGACGCTCTGATGGAAAAGCAAAAATACACAAAAAGCAACCCTCTGCCGGAAGTCAGAGAAAGATTGATTGTCGTGATGCCCAGTGAGCACGTGAAGCACTTCCGCCACTTCTGACAGGGATTTTCCGATCGGACCGGGTAGCTGGCGGGAGTCAAATTTTTGGATGCTGACGGGCGAGCATTCACCGCCAGGCGTATTTCGATGCCTGGATGCCGGTTTTCCGCTCCACGTATCCCGGGCTTAAGCGATTACATTCTAAGTGGTCTGAGCTGTAGTTGCGAACATAATAATAGGTTTTAAAGTGTATATGTCGTTGTAGTCCACTCCTTCCTTAAGCATGAACTGGACTGTGGTTGTCGAGCAGACTTGTGGTGACCACAAGAGATGTGTCCAATCCCACTGTGCGCTTTCTACCTTCAAATGGTCGCTAAAGAATAGCGTTCCTGACAAACACCAATAAAAACTTTGCCTAAACCAATTTTCGTACTGTCTGGGATCTGCCCATTTTTTTTCTTTTAGTGTCCCCTTAATGCAATTCTGGCGCTCAAATAAATGAGATGCTGTCCAAACACTGACGCCACCTTGTGAAGCTGCAGCTGCTGTGCCTGCTGCTGTTGCCAGAGGGCTGCCTGCTGCTGAGGATGCAAGCCGCCCTCGGGACGCACTGGAGGCTGCCCGGGTAGCCCTTGCGGCACCTTAGCCTTGAGCTCGTCACTGCCTGCAGGCACAGCAGCGGGTCGCCACTGGACAGCTTGCTGCGGCTGCGGCAAGGGCGCCGGGACACCACCATCGGGAGTCTTCCTCTGCTGCTGTTGCTGGAAGTTGGCCCACTGCAACTGCTGCAAGGAGACAAACAGGGACAGGCCCTGGTTAAAGGGCCCCTCACCAGGTCTGGCCATTTTGAGCTGACAAGCGCAGAGCCTACATTGTGCAATAACAATTGTGTCTGCAAAGTATTACATCACTACGCCCCGTGGAAACGCCTGAAATTTCAATCCAAACGCCGTTTCCCTCTTCCCTTATCGCGAATCCGCCCGGAGAGGAACGGTTAGGTAGTCGGGCTCCTGTGCCTACGTAATCGTGTCCACAGTGTGACATCGCTCGTGGTGACAACTGAATTCGAGAATTATTCAAGACAACAGCTGTTATCTGTACTTGCTTGAATTGACTAATTGAAGTTTTGAGAAATAATAAAACAAACAAACGAAATGTCTGCATGTTTTTTGTTTTACTTCGCACCGAAACAAGAGAGATGTACTGCCGCTTAGTCTGCTTGTTGACACAGTCGTGCAGTCACGTGCGCAGGTACCGAAACTACGCCATTTTCTACCATGTACCAGCAAGTGATCAGGCTCTGCGATCCACTTGTTCTGCCTCAGTGTTCGTGTAGCACTGAATTATACCGCTAGTCATGTTTCCTTGTGCACAGCGCGCAAAATTATGAGCTGCACAAACGAGACAACAGCTCGCGCATGACACCGTCGGTGGAAATGCATAGCGCTGGGGGGGGGAACACTAGGGGCAAAAGAAAAACAAAACAAAACAAAACAAAACAAAGGAAGGCATAGGCGTGTGGCGTAGGCGTCACATGATCCTCGAGGTCCAGTATGGGAGAACGCAGGGAAGGAATTATGCTTGCGTAGGCTAGACAGGGCGAGTGGAGAGAGCGTCTTGCTTCGCAGTGGAGCTTACCTGCCGAAATCATGGGTTCGCGGCAGTGAAATATTTCTATCTCGGCTATTAATGAGCCGATCTGAAAAATTTTTGCGGCAGAACGCTCCCGAGAGGACACGTAACAACTTCCAATGTATACCCGAAATTTGCTTTGGGGCCTGGTGAGGGGTCCTTTAACACGATGTGAGCTGAAAAGGACCAACATCAACAAAATTTTGTGCAATACAAAAAGCCTTCTTCCTAAGAGCATAGATGCAGTGACAGCTCACTGCTAAGTTTTATGTTCGATATCAGAGTGCATGCAGAAAACTCTAACATGACAAAGTTCTTTATAGGGGGAGCGAGAAAGAGCAGTGAAACAACCATTACAGGCCCCTTACATAAAACACCAAATCCAAAGTGGCTGGTTGCTTTGCAAGTAGCGCTTGTGTTGTTGCTGTGCATTATAAAGGTTTCTCTCCTTTTGATGAAAATAAATGTAAAGCATTGACCCAAACAGGCTCTGCAGATAATTCATACTATACGGACATGAACCATCTAGGGCAGTGTGCATGCATATTTTTCACATTTCCGACAATGAATTCACACTTGATCCTTCACGGGCATGCAAAAATGTTGGACAAGTGAAATGCAAATAAATTTTAATACATGCTCTACCAGTCTAACCTGATTTCGGGGACACTAAAGTGAAAAATCAGTTGAGTCATATTTAGCAGATTACATTGCTCTTAGGGTTGTGCGAATGCTCGAATACTTTATTCCAAATCAAAGGTGAACATTTGAATAATTCCAATCATCGAATATGTAATATTCAATTTCTCGAGTATTTGACTTTTTGACTATTCCGTATGGTATTACCGGCGCCGTCCTCTTGTGCCACTGCAAGAAGCCAAATGCCAGAGTACTTGCTTCGAACAAGTTTATTAAGACAAGTTCCTTAAGTTGGCCAAATTGATAAAAGCTAAATCCCTGAAACAAACACAGTGATATCTCTTTTTGTTCCTTGTTTGTCTTTGCTGTTACATTAAGCTTGTTGCTGCTTGTGTGATTGTGTGTAAATGTAAATCATCGTAAATAAAGTGCGAATGTACTCCCAAAAAGTATGTGATCAGGGCAAACATGTAAACAATGCATGCTATACCTTCCCCCTTCCCTTTCTGTCATGTCCACTGGGATTTTTACGAATATTGAAGCTCATAGGTTGGCATGTGCGGGACAGCTTTTTGGTTGGCTTTTTCTGCATAGCCATTCAGTGCGTAGTGTAGCTATGGCATGAAAACTAAAGAAGAACAGCGGTTCTTTCAAACGAGACCAAGATGATTCTGATCGGAAATGGCAGCTGCGCATCCCGAAAAAATGAAATCTTTTACCTGTTTATCAGTAGAAATTAAGCTTGCCGACATGAGATGATGCGTTATTAACTAAAATATTGGTGCACAACACACAAAACTTTCTGAAACCATGCCTCAGTCAGTGTAGAATCCAAAAATAAAGCATTAAGAAAATTGGTTTTTTTTCTACGATATTACGTCTCCGAGGCCCGTGCCCCCGCCTCAATGTTTCTTTGCAGTTTCTCCTCAACACAGCCTGTTAATGCAGATTTGTAGCAGTACAACTGTTGGCAACACTTCACTGTTATGTTGCCTGAGGCAAACGTAAATCATTGTGATTACAACCAACCTGTGGTCCAGCGGCCTGTTGCTGGGCCACTGAACTGGATTGCTGCTGCTGTGGCTGTTGCTGTGGTGGGTATGGTGGGCGGACCAGCGGTCTTTCGGCTGTGTACGGGTACTGGGGCGGTGGTTTCATGATGGCCTGCGGTGATGACTGTCCCGGCGCCATACCCTGCGCACCCGCCAGCATCTGCTGAGGCTGTGGCGGCTGCTGACCGGCGTTTGGAGAATTCTGTGGTGGTGCCTGCTGCGGCTGTTGCTGTCCAGCCACTTGGCCCTGAAAGAAAGACAGCACAAAAGAATGGAGGAAACTCTAAATCACAAAATGCTGCAGGTCTTGTGTAAACTTGGTCATTTCCTAAAGTCTTCTTAAAGGGACCCTGAAACAATTTTGACAAATGTGTACAAACATACCGAGGCGGCAGGGTAGGTTCTTCTGATCAAGTGTGTGGTATCGATTGGGTGTGCTAAGAGGTGATTCTGTACAGTAACCTACCATGTGATAAAGGGTGACCTGCACTCTAATGCTGTAGCCTTACAACGATGCAGAGTGGCAACTATGTAAAAACTGGAATATAGGTCAGGTTGGTATATAGGTCAGCCCTCAAACTTTAATTGTAAAAAAATGAAAAAGAAGGAAAAAATACAGTATAAACAGGTGAAAAATGACCGGTATGTAAGATGGGGATCGACTTTTTGCCACGGTCTTTTGAAGAAAAGTTCAACCTATATTTTTGTTTTTGCACAACGATGGGACACAAGGACAACAAGTTGTTGAGAAGTACTGATGAAAAAAGACATGGGCGGTGCATGATGCCCAAGGTGAAATAAAGAATAAAAGAGAGAAAAATCATGGTTTCATCTAAACTAAAGAGCCATGACCATATCAGCTGGCGCGATATTGTGGGGAAATGATTTTGTAGGGCTTAGCACAGTGAATGTCAGAGCAAACATTTACTATTATGGCATGCAAATCTACCTGTGCTGTTTTGCTCAACCATCATTGTAGTTCCCACTGCAACGAGCCCTGTCAAAATGTTGCACAGTGGATTTGCTGCATTGATAACACATTTTCTCTCCAGCATAAGCATTTTGTTTATTCTGCTCAGTGGTCTCATAAGTCACTTGAGGAGAAGGGGGAGGTAAGAGTGGAAGCCTGGCGCATATTTTAGGATTTCAGGATGAACACTACTGTAGACATTTGGGTAGCAAGCTCTTCGGAAGGAGGGCGACTTCTACAACCTTTTGCCTCCCCCCCCCCCCCTTTTTCTCACATACACACAAAATGATGAAGCTGCTAATTTCAGCAGTGTTATAAATTTTGGTCCATTTCACACAGGAAACTGAAATTGAACTGCCGAGAAGCATAACTGGCGAGTCTTTAGCAGACGCACAAAGCGGCATGCTGTTTATGCTTCACCATTGAACGAGCGCAAAGCAAGCGCCTTTATCATGCTGCGATTTCTGCTTGATGGTTACGCATAAACACAGACATGCATGCACACACACACAAACACACAGCACTCACGGCACTTTTGTTTTTGCAAATACAAAAAGAGGAAAAGATAAAAGAATAACCTAGAAGACTATAGGCCTGGGTGCAGTGTGCACTCAAAACAAACAACTGACTGAGCTACCTGGACAGTTTGCTGGAATGGCTGAGCAGGCATTCGGGGAGGCATGCCCTGACGCTGCTGCATCTGCTGAATGAGCACCTGCTGCTGCGGATGCCTCAGCAGCTGAGGGACACCCGGCTGGCCGCCCCCAGGAGGTTGCTGTGCCTGCTGCTGCTGTTGCTGCTGCGCCTGTTGGAGGTTTTGCATGGGCTGCTGACCGGCGTGCACTGCCTGCTGGAACTGCTGCATGGTAAGAGGTCGCTGCTGCTGCTGTTGCTGCCTTTGGAGGTTCTGCATCAAAATCTGCTGCTGTTGTGGTGTCAGGTGACGCATCTGAAGCTGGCGCTGGCGTATCTGCATGATCTGCTGCGGGGTCAGCTGTAGTCCACCCTGCTGAGGCCATGGCTGCAGTAGTGGAAGGCGCGCGAACATCACGCTCCTTTAGGTTCAGCCGAGACCAAACCGATCAAGGCATCAAAAGTCAAACTAAATGTATTTCATAGGACTGTGTGAATGTTCAGCATGCTCTAACAATACTCTGCACCCCTTTGGGGCTGTATCTTTGTCCCACAGTAATAATCGTCACCTCTCTTGTTTGCTTTTTCTTTCTTGAAAACATGGCACTGACTACTCCCCTAGGAGTCAAGGATGCTGTGTCACGGTGATAACATGCATGCCGTTTGTTACCCAGAAGTACCAGACAAGCAGTGTTAAAAAAAAAAAAGCATGCAAGATTGACGACAATTAGATATATTGTTACCAAAAACAGGAACACACACCACACACAAGACAAAGATACACCTCAAAAGGTTTAAACTGTTTTTACAGCATATTTTCGAACATTCGATAGAATATTCTACTCTTTGATGTTCACTTTGGTTCAAATTTCAGTGTTTGGAATATGCAAAGTATCTGGAACAAGTGAATATAAATTTGAAAAGTATATCACCTACAGTTCCGGTTTCTGTGAACAAGTTGCATTACCATTAACATGGCTCATAGCCAAGATAAGCCAAGAATGAAAAATTCCTCTACTCTTGTCTACTGATTTTTCGCAACAGCTAGATTCTTTAAAGACTCCTGTTACAGTGCCACCTTAACTATTAAAACAATAAGAAATGGCAACCGAAATTTTGGATGCCATACGGTGTCTCGCTTCACTTTTTGGACATGATCCACAGGCACAGTGTCTGAAAAATGACACCCACGAGAATCGGCACCATTCAGGTTCTGTGCCTCATACCCTCGCTTTCACTGGTGAGGTAATTCCTCAGATTTATGAGAGCCCTACAGCCACTGAAAATAGATCTGTACCAAATTGCTGAAATTATTCTACACTAAGTAATAATTGCTTTGAACCAAAAAGTAGATATTCACACAAGCCTAATGTTTCAGGCCAACAATTCTCCAACTTCAAGTTGTTATGTATATCTTAACTCTGTCCCACTAATTAGTTTTAGCAAGTACATGCATTTCATTTCATTTATTACTACCCTCAGGGCTTTACAGCATTACAAAAGGGAACAGGCACAGGTGAAATAAATAATTAAGTAAGATAATGGAACCCAACTAAACAAATATACAAAGTACAGAAATAGCTGAACATAGCAACACAAGTAGTACAATGTTAAAACAAGAACACAAGTTACTCGCAACTAAAAAATCAACTAGAGTATTTTGAAAATGGAAGGGTTCAGTTATAAGAACAATGATCCGAAGGAGGTGGTTCCAATCATTACATGTTCTCGGCAGAAAAGATTTAGAAAATGTTTTTGTTTTCTACTAACTTAGAACATATGCTTTGGCTTACACGAGTGCGCGGGTGCTTAAGCAGCAACCACAAGAAATGCACTTCTGGAGTATTTTGGCACTGACATCATGTGACATTGTAGTAATTTTAGGGGTTTTAGCCGCATGCAGGCCAAGTTTATCCAATTTAGACCTTGAATTACATTTATGGATGTGAGGCACACATCAAGAAAACTCATAAAAAAATAAAGTAAGAAAAACCTTGCCTATCCCCACTTATTAACTTTTTGAGGGCTGGTTATATTTCTTGCCTAATATGTATAATACGTATAAGAAATACATACACGTATACGTATAACTAATACGCATAAGAAATTATAAATACTATCGCAAAACTGAAAGCACGAGAATGTTCTGTAAAGAAGTTGTGATTCTATGGCACATATTTTTTGTCTTGTTTTGTCTAAACACGAGCATTTTGTGGACAAGTTACCAACCAGGAAAGCAAGCAATGCAAGTTTACACAGACATCATTTGCTTGTTTATCACCTGCCACAAGCACCTGTTTCCGGCAACTATAGACTGCGAAAATGCTGCACGGTTTTGTAGCGATCAATTCATTAACGTAGCAAATGCTTCAAAGGCTGGTTAAAAGCATTTGTTTCAAGTGGCTAAAGAGCTTAACTAAGATTTAAAGCTAATTTTACAATAACAAGAGACTGACAGATGCCACATATTGCTTACCTGCCTCTGTGTCACAACACCTTGCTGTGACACCACTACTGGCATGCCTGGTGGGAACTGCTGCCTTTGCTGCTGCATCTGCTGGAGCGATTGCTGCTTCTGTTGCATGAGCTGCATCTGTGTGACAGTACGAACCACCGTTCCATCCGATCGCACCATGGTACCGTCTGGCCGCACCATGGCACTGCCCGGTGGCTGCTGCTGCTGCTGCTGCTGTTGCTGTTGTTGCTGCTGTTGTTGCTGCTGTTGTTGTTGCTGTTGTTGTTGCTGTTGCTGCTGCTGCTGCTGTTGTTGCTGCTGCTGTTGCTGCTGCTGCTGCTGCTGCTGTTGTTGCTGCTGCTGTTGCAGCAAGAGCTGCTGCTTGTTGATGGTCATAATGCTTATTCCTTGGTTGCTTGCCAGGGACACCTTAATGTCACTGCCTGACGATGACACATTGACCATGCGCGTTGCAAACTGAGAGGTAGGAACCATGTGCTGCTGCTGCTGCTGTTGTTGAAGCTGCTGTTGAAGTTGCTGCTGTGACATTTGCTGCTGCTGGGGAATTTGCTGTTGCTGAGGCATCTGTTGCTGCTGCGCCATTTGCTGCTGTTGCTGAGGCATTTGCTGTTGCTGAGGCATTGGTTGTTGAGGCATTTGCTGCTGCTGCTGAAGGACTTGCTGTTGTTGTTGAGATGCTTGCTGCTGCTGAAACTGCTGCTGCTGCTGCTGCAATTGATGCTGCAATTGCTGATGGTTCACTTGTTGCTGGTTTTGCTGTTGCGAAACCTGGAGCTGCGCAAGCTGCTGTTGAAGAGTATGCTGCTGATGTGAAGGTGGCGGTTGCATCAAGTGTTGCTGAATCTGCTGAATTTGCTGCTGCTGCAAAGTCATAGCTTGTTGCTGCTGTTGCGACACTGACAACTGCTGCTGTGCGACAGGGGCCATTCCAAATTGCTGCTGTTGTTGTGCACGGAAGCTCATGAACCCTTGCTGTTGCTGCTGCGACAGGGCAGCAGCGGTGCTTGTCATCGGAGATGTTGTCACTGGCTGAGGGGTAGGCGGCTTTGGTGGCGTCGGAGGCTTAGGTTGTACTAATAGCCGAGGGTGGTAACGTGCCTCGTCACAGAGTGCCTTGTTCTTCAGGGAGTCCGTAACCCAATCAGGAGTGACAATCTTCAGCTGTAGGCAGCCACCAGCCATGGCCTTCTGATATTTGACCTGTGTTAATGATAAGGAGAGAAGAATTTCTTTCTTCTAAGGTTGCCTAGTATAAAGACTCTTGCATTGAGACGCTATTCAGCTCTTTGAGATGTGTACATAACCGTTAATTTCAATCTACCAATCTAACTCTGCCATTTCATCTCAACTTTTCCTTTAAGGCCAACTGCAACAAAATTTTGGATCGTGTAAAGAGCCTAGTTTCAGGTACCGTAGATCAAGAGCAACCTCCGTGCATTATTTCACATTTTAAATATGAGTAGATGCATCATAAAAGCTCACAAATGGGTCGTCTTTTTGCTTTTCCATTTCTGATGTTGCTAAATGAATGTGACACTACAGCGAGTTGGTACAGGTGTGTAGTGGAAAACAGTGCAACATTGCACAGACGCAAAAAGACATACACTAGCACTGGTGCACAACTTTTCTTTCTGCGTGCTCGTGAAGTTGCACCGTTTTTCACCATGCAGGTAAATGGAGGTGTGGATCACATTCACGGGCGGGTTATACATGCGAAAACGCAAAATGCACTAAGACTTGATTAAGTGCGCCCTAAGTGTGTACGCCCTCTGGCAGCAGTGCCATATTCACTTAGGGATGCTAAGAACTGGTCAACCTAATAGAGAGTTTTAGTTTAGGGGACGCAAGGCATTGGGGCCCCTAGCGCTTGGGTGCGTTTGCGTACGCAAGCAGAAACACGTTATAGGTTAGTGGCCCCAAACGAAAGCCGCAGTGAGGTCCGCATGCGCTCGCAGTGCCATCAACATCTGATCTTTGCTGCATTATCATTTTTTAAAACATGAAATCAAGCATATGAAGTTAAGCACATAAAACCATTCTTATTAAAAGCAGTTACTAGAGAGGTTTAGCATGTCCGGTATTCGGGTAAACGCAGGCGGAGCAGGTTGGGGCATTGGGGCGGAGCCATAAACGGGAGCGGCCTGCATGGTGCAGCCACCTGGTGGCGCAAAGCTCAAACAGACACAAACAGCTAATATTGCAGTAAACAAGTGTATTTTACTTTGCTGCGGGTATAAATTTTTGGCAGCAACACAATTATGCCAGTGCCGAAAATTTACACCAGCAGCGAAGTAGAATAGACTTGGTTACAGCAATATTAGCTGCTTTTGTCCATTTGAGCTTTGCACCACCAGGTGGATGCACCATGCACGCCGCTCCCGTTTATGGCTCCGCCCCAACGTCCCAGCCTGTGTTTACCCGAATACCAGACACGCTAAACCTCTCTAATATATATAAAAATGATGCCTGTCGACACTTGGCGAAAGATTTATTAGATTATCTACCCACTAGCTACTCGTACGTTTTCCTACACCGCGAGAGTCACGTGGGTAACGTGGCCGCTTAGGGGCAGCGAAGTTTTCGGCAGGCCAAACAACCCAAGGACGCAAGTAGATGTAGCGGTCTGCGCATGCGCAGTACCGTCGCCCCTAGTTCTTGCGTACACAAGCCGCTTGTGTCCCCTAAACTAAAACTCTCTAATGACTACGATTGATAGCTCATGGTCTGGTTGGCCTCCCTACCTTTCCTTCCTTCCTTTACATCCTCATGGACAAAGCATTTCACAAGTAGTTGCAATATCTGCACGAAACAGACCTCTATGCTAACTTATAATTTTACTTTCACATACGCTACATGGCAAGCCATGTGAGAGAAGAAAAAGGTACATTACACATTTTTGTCTATGCACTTAAACTGATGGACACTATGGCTAGCACCCTGGTGTCTGCCAGGCAACTAAAATTGGCACGCCAAAAGTTGAATGAAGAAGGAGCATTAAAACAGAAAGAAATAACAGTAGCATACCCCTTCTGCTTTGGCAGCCACAAGGTGCGTACAAGTTTTGTCCAGGACCTTTTGGAACTTGCCGCCATGAAAAGTCACCATGGCCCATAAAGATTTCATATCCTCTGCTGAAAGCTACAAGAGGAAAATCGGTTAAAACAAAAGAGCAGTTCAAGAACTCATTCTTCAAAGCATATGTTGAAGAATACACCCATGTTTATGCGAGGCTAATAAAACACAAACAAGTCGCAGAATGCCCACAGAAAGCTGCTAGGCTAGGACCTAACTCCATCAGTACTTATAATCACGCTCTTACAAACCACATTCAAATCCCCACAAATCCAGCAACAAATATAGCAAATTTAATCATTCAATTATGTATTTTACATGTCATACTTTTCCATTTAGACCCAGCAGCTGGCAGATCTCAGTAATGACAACCTTGTAGCAAATTCAGACGCCTTAACATTGGTGTACTTTGTTTGCATACAGATGTAAATAGCAGCAAAGCAACAAAGACTTGCAACAAAATAGCAACAAAGACTTGCCTGGGAAGGGCAGACGACCACATTTGAAAAAATCTGGTTCTTGTGTGGTGAAAACGCTTCCAAACTGCAGCACAAGGTTAAGGTTTTTCAACATCACAAGTAGGCATTTCCTGTCATGTCAAGCTTGTGCTAGCTATGACGAGCAACATTGAAAATCCCATTAAGACACCAATTCACCAGTGCTAGGAGACATGACAGAGTAAAAATGTGTAGTTTCATGCTAAGTGCAAAGCAATTACAATGATAGCTCGTACAATATGGCAGCCAGAAGCTTGGAAACCCTTTTCTTTTTTCCTTTCCACTACTTTTAGCTGGAAATTTTGCCCCTTTTCTCCAGTTTAGGAATTCTCACTAGGCTTCAGCTAGTGGGATGCCTGTTAAGCTGCAGTGCTACAGAATTCCTAGGCACAGCACCCCAACATTAACGACCACCCCATGCCAACACCGCAATTGTGTCCAATACCTGTAGCTGTGATGCCGTGCCACTTCAATGGCAGCAAAGCCTGGTAACAGGAAAGCGGCTGAAGTGTTCTTAGCCATGTCGATATGTCCGTCAAGTGACGAGCATTCTGGGAGTAACAGATTCTAATACAAAGGTATTGCTTCCACGAAGACGCAAATCTAGACTGCAGAAAAGTTGGATCTGAACTATTACACCAAATAATGCATAACCCTTGATTAAGCCTATGACACACTACAATTATTCTTGGGCAACTTAAGCAGGTTGTGCAATAGATGACTCATAAGGGTAGACCTCCTGCCTTTTATAAAACATTCAGCAGCTACTTTGTGCATGCAATGTACATTATGCGCATTGAGTAAATAACATGTAATACACTAATGTCTCTGATATGAACTAGGGTGGTTGCTTGGGCTAGTTGGTAATTCATGATCAAAAATAATGTGCAGTGCTATTGCGGCAGTAAATATGCAGGACAGATGGGCAGGTGCTTAAACGATCGACTAAGAGAGCATTGTAACAACGTTCGCAGCACTGTACAAGGCCACTTGGGCATCCATTGCCGGGACTGCGGCTGCGTGCCATTCTTTGAAGATACTGAAGTTTTAGCAAGACACAGCTCACAGCTCACCCGGGAAATTGTGGAAGCCGATTTCATCAGAAAACTTGGTAGTATTTGCGTTAGTGCGCCCTCAATCGTGCTGACCCCTGGTGAAGTCGCGTATCTAAACAGATAGAAATTGTAATGCTTAATTTTTATTCTTTAGGTGACCATGTTCTTAGTTCAATGACTTGCTGTTGGAACACCCCATGTGACTGTCATACATTTTCTGCGCATGCCTCTTTTTGTATATATACACACGATGTGCCAACGCAATAAAATATTGTTGGAAGTCAGCGCTGTGTATGTCGTCTATCACTGTCCTTGTCCTTCGCGCTGTACATTATTTTTGGTCTCTGATATGCTCTAATCATTCTAATGGCTCTGGTGCGATTATCAGTAACAATGTGTAAGCCTGAGGCAAGGGTAAGTCACTTACTAAATGTGGTAATTTTCTGGTATTTATTTGATACCTCAAGGACTCTATCAACAACATTTTACAATAAGGGCAGGCACTAAGCATGCCAGTGGGAACCAATAGTAGAGCGACAAACGCCAACTACGGGCAATAGCCAAGCCAAAGTGTGTAAAAAGTTGATAGGAAAAATGCAGGAACTGTCCCTTTCTTCTCCCCTGTCCTGTCCTGTATCGCTGGTAGATACCATACTCCTGATTCGTGTGCTCAAGTAGCCCACCCTTTTGTAATAACTGATTCAATAATTAAAGAATGCATACATCACTATGCCCCTCACAAGCGTCTGGCATGCCACTGTCCTTGTGTTCGAAAATTTGTCGCCGACTGTGAGAATGGCTGTAGTGGAGGATTCCAGTATGACGTACGCCACTTGGGATGCTTTAGCATGTGCTACAAATACAAAATTACAGCAGACAGGTGCTTTTAAATTTCAGACCACATGCTCAGCAGCAAAACAGTGTAGCCATTAGACCACCATGCCGAGCGCATTTTTTCTTTGCTTGTTTTTTTCGTAGTCTACACCTCCCATTCCTAAATAAATCTTGAAATCTGAAAACAGTTTACCTTATCAACTATTGCCACAGCATTTGCTGCAGCGGCTCAATGGCTATGGCATTCTGCTACTAAGCACAAGGTCGGGGATTTGATTCCTGGTCGTGGCAGCCGCATTCTGACATGGGTGGAGTGCACACATTTGTGTACTGTGCTTTTCGGATGCACTTTTAAGTAACCCCAGATAATCAATGTTGCTCATAATCTACTGTGCAGTTACGGGACATTAAATCTTATATTTTTTTCAGCAGCCACCTCTTGGCAGAATCGGCCATCTTAACTGTCCAGGATGTAACACCTCAATTGGATCTCATTGGTTGGAATTCTTGGTTTATAGACAATTGAACATTTGCTGGCTGGGTTAATGAACAAACATTAATAACACTTCTACAAAGGCAAAACCAAACACTGCAAGCAAATGCACCCCATGGAAATTTTATGTGGGAATCTGAACTATTAAGGCAGTTCAGATGAGACCTTGGAGGTCGTAGCAGTGAAAAGGGAGATTACACATGTTGTCTATTAGCTCGAATTCACAGTGTAACAAAACCAAACCAACAAGATTACCAGCCAGAGGCTTCACAACAATTTTTTCCATGTGTTGGCAATGATTATACTCGAATAATGTGGACGAAAAGGATACGGAAGAAGCTTTCCACACTTTAGTGAGAGGCGAACCCATGCGCTCTGAAAACAAACAAATACATACATATATATTTTCTCATTCACTTTCGGGTGTTTGTGGGGAGACAGGACTCATGTTTGTAGTCTCTTACCGTCACAACTGGTTTCTCGTAAAGATCCTGGGCTTCAGTTATTGTTGAGCTGTCAGGATTGTCGGCGATTACGTAGGTGACATTGTCAGAGAGGTAATTGATCAAAGTGCCACCATTCTTGACAAGGAGTCTCTGGAACTGAAGCGTTCACGGAGTTGGGAACGTTTCCGAAAGTAATCATGAAGCGTTTGCATGTGAAGCGAAGGTAGCGTAATGCGAGTGACGCTACAAGGTACAGTTTAGAACAAATGTCTGCCCCATTCTGTGTAATATTATTCGCATTCGGTTTCATCATTAACAACTGCCATTAAGTGGCGAAGTAGATCTGCAAGTGTCGCAGAAACGTCAACTAGGGGGTTTTTCATCTGCGAAACGTCAGCGGCATCGTGCTAAGTTCGCTTATGTATGGAATGATGACGTGAATTAAGACAAGCGTCGTCCTTAAGAGTGCTCATACTCGTCACGCTGTGACGCTCAGCTTGGTGTCGCGTCGACGAGCTTTCGCTTTTATGCGTAGGTTTCGATGCCACGAAAGCGCGCCCCTCGACCTCTCAGCTCAGATCGAACACTAACTGATTCCACTGATGGGGAGCACTTTATTCAACGAACGCAAATAATTTCGATTATTAATAGCCGCAGGTTATAGCAGCCGCGCCTACCTCTTCATCGTCCTGCAAGTCGTCGGCAAGGCAGAACTTGACGTTCTCAAACAGGAGCGGTTTATCTTCCGATCCGTCCGGCAGGCTCATCTCGGGCGCCTTCGGGCTCTAGGGTACAAGCCCGAGCTTTCTATGTTCTAATAGAACGACGGTAAAAAATGCATAGCTAAAAAGAAACGTCGGCGTCCACTTCACGTGTTTACTATTTACCGCAAGGTGTCCATTTCCCGCGTAATCGCTCCAGTGTTGCGAGACCCAAGACGCTGTGTGGAGGCGATCTGCCATCTTTGGCCTTTTGTCGCCGTAATGCCGCGTTCATTACTTTTAAATGAGTACGGGCGATTTTGTGGAAACTGGAACAGTTGGAAGAAAAACCTTATCGCCTTATCTAAACTCCTAGCTCAAGCACTTACCATTGCCTGCGTTGCGGTGAAGCGCCCTTGTGGGCAGTTGCTGATGCAGATAAACATTCTGATAGAAAATATGAAATAAAAGCAGATTATGGTGAGGAACCAACACGGAGTGTTCTTTCGTTTAGGACCTCGACTCTAGCATTCAACCACAAGGATGTTTGCTTCGCCTTTCATTTCTTATAGAGTCCAGCACATTGCCTTGAATTTATACTGACTGAATTTGTATCGCTTAAACTTTTAACTTGAGTATTATTGATTGTTACTGCTGCTATTATATAATTTTAATATGTAAATTCGCCTTCCCGCATCATACTCTACATGAGTGAGAGAACTTTATTTGGAATCCGGCGATTGGGAGGCCCGGGCCTGGGGCCGCCTAGATGGCCACTGGGAGCTGCTGCTCCCGTGCGGCTTCCTTGGCTCGCTGGACGGCCCAAAGTTGGTCTTGGAGTTCTGAGCTGAGCAGCACGGCCGACCACCGCGCCCGTAGATTTTCTGGGGAGACTGCCATTTTATTTTGGTATTATGCGAAGCATATTACGAGAGCTCAACCCAGCTCCTCAGGCGCGGCGGTGTCGCCATGAAACCACGTGACACCATGACGTCACGACAGAGGAGAAGTGACTTTGGCTCAACTCTTGCAAGACGGGCTGGGTGGGAATCGAACCAGGGTCTCCGGAGTGTGGGACGGAGACGCTACCACTGAGCCACGAGTACGATGCTTCAAAGCGGTACAAAAGCGCCTCTAGTGAATGCGGTGTTGCCTTAGAGCTGTTTCTAAGGCGTGCGTCTCTTGCTCAGGCGCACATTTCGTTGCCGCGCCGAACGCTGCTTTGCTCGACGCTCACCGCGTCCAATGCGGGGCGCGTAGTCGCTGCCCTGTAGCCCATTGTCTTACACCCCTTGGCGGGTCAACGGGAACGCTGTCGCGTTCCACTCTTGAAGGCGAAGCAGTAATGCATGAGTTGTTTCTTCGTCTAGCCGAACCAAATATAGCCAAGCAACAGCAGTTCACCAGGCTAAACAGTGGTTCAACAACTAAAATAAAGGCTAGTATGCTTCGCATCCTGGGCTTAACCTTACCTAAGCCACAGCCATTTTATTTCACATCCCCACAACATGTGTTGAAGGGTGGCTCTAACAGACTTGCATAGCTTGCACATATCGCTCTCGTATATATCGGGGTAGAAAGTTTTTAGTTGCACGGGACTCGTATAAGTTTCTGTTTGTAGTCGCCTCCAAGTAACGGACTCAGCTCTGTTCAGTTTAGTGTGAGGCGGTGGTAATACCCGCCTCCGATTTTGATAGAATTTGGTAATATCACTAAATCTTGTTAATATATCTTTTTCTCTCCAGATTTCATCCTCCGCGTTCTCCTGACCGATGGAAGTCACTCTTTGCTCAGCTTGGCGAGTAAGACCTCGAGCTTCGCGGTGTGCTACCTCGTTGAGGTTGACTGCGGGAATGTCTGGAGTCGTATGCGCTGGGAACCAGATCAGTTGCCTGCCGTTCTTCTCTGCATTGGAGAACTTTGCTTCATTGACTCTGATGATGTGCCATGCCTCAGGAAAGATCCTACCTTTTGCATAATTTCTAATGGCCGCTTGAGAATCGCTAATGATGTACTGAGCATTCGTGGAGACCAATGCTAGTGCAATGGCTACCTCCTCTGCGGTCTCGGAATGTTTGGTATTAACTGATACGCTTGTAAGGGGTTTTTGGGTGTGATCTACGATTACTGCTACATAGCTATTTCTGTCTGGGTATTCAGCCGCGTCTACTAAGATTGCTCTGTCGTCTGACCCAAAGCTTCGGATAATTTTCTCTGCTCTACTCTTGCGTCTGCCATCGTTGTAACCTGGATGCATGTTCTTGGGTATATTTGGTACTAGGAGTTTGTGACGAATTTCTCTCGTTATCGTCCTCTTCTCCCCGTATAGATTGTGATAATTCATTCCTATATATATATATATATATATATATATATATATATATATATATATATATATATATATCAGTCCTGAATATTCATTCCTATATATATATATATATCAGTTCTGAATATTCATTTCCGATTAAAAGTTGCTATTTCTTGGAGGAGGAGGAGGAAGTAAACTTTATTACTCTAGAAAGAGTAATAAAGTTTACTTCCTCCTCCTCCTCCAAGAAATAGCAACTCACTCTGGAGCATGGTATGAGCTGCATGTTTGCTGGTTAACTACAGTACAGAGAATATGGCAACTACATGTGTATGAAAGTGGAATTCAGCCAGCGGTGGTGTAAGCGCGACAATATTTAATGAGACCACACAGACTAGGTGAAAATAACACTTTATTCATAATCACACAGCAAACTACCTGACTAGACATGACAAAAACCACAACCAGAGAAGCATTTAAACGCAATAAAATTGATCAATAACACCTGAGATATTGAACTTTGAGCATCGACCATGCCAGTACATGTAGCTGAATGTTTTTAAAGAAGTTCGCATAAATTATACCAGCTGCAGTAAGAAAGGGCCACACCATCCAATTTAACTTATATATTTCAAACATCAACATACACAAAACAAGTTTAGAGCCTATATAGAACACACTTAAGAGGTGGTGCACAGTGTTGCGATAGGCTGCAGGAAAGAAGCTGCTGGACCACGGTTCCCACAATATGTTCTGCAATTGCAAGCCATTATTTCATTGTCACATTTGAATTTTTACCTCGTGGCAGTGTACATTTCCGGTAAAGTTGTTGCGTTAAAAAAGCATCAGAGCTAGCACGCTAAATATATTTTAATGCAACTAGTATCATCATAGTAGCAGATTTAAGGCCATACAATTTCACAAGAAATGATATAATATATACTACCATCATGCCCAGTACTTCCACAGGTGAGCTTCATATGTTTGCTGGCTGATTTGCAGACTGCCACTAGTACTACAGAGTACTGCAGACAAATAATACCTTTATCAGGAGCATTAAGTAAACCACCGCCTACAAATAATGACATGAGTATGCAATTTCACGCCAAGTATTTGGTGACAAAATATGTGTGGGTGAGCGTAAATGCCAAAATCACATTGGCGCCACTCAGAATGAAAATGGTATGCACAATCTAGTTAGCACCATCCCATTCGTGTTCTTTTTTTGTCTACATTAGTATGTTAGCAGGAGTTCTCGACGGTGTGTGCCATGGTGTACTGCCATTGCACACACATTTGTTCATTCCATGGCCACGTGCACAGCATTCTTGAACCAAGCAGCGCAGACAACTTTTGCACATTCGCATTGTGAATTTGAACATCTGACAATTTATAGCAATGCGGTTTCTTATCTTAAGATATGATCGCCGCTTAAAGTAAAAAAACAAGCCTGGACCCTATTTTAACACACTGAGGGCTTGATAAAGAAACACACTACTGTAAATGGAGAGCTAAATGTGTGCTTGTAAACATGCAGTCACATTTTAGTACAATGCAACCTGAAAGTGAACAAGTTTCATGCATGCAGAGACAAACAATATGCGGTTGAACACTTGACAAAGCACGTATCTTCAGACACATGATAAGCAACGATAAAAAACAACTTTTGAGAGCAATAATCACAAGCCAAATATTAATGCTGTAAGCCGCCAGCGTAAGCATAAAATACACATACAAGTTCGCTACAACAAGCAGGCAAAACAAGAGGCCGGTATGAACACAGGTCCAATCATAACTGTATCCGAGCACACAAGACAGATTTACCTGAGGATTTTTTAGACTATGACGGCATGCAAGCCAAACACATAGCAGTCATAGAACTGCCACATTGAGCATCAAAACAGCAGCAACAGGCAGCAACAATGAAAGACATATATTCCAAAGCAGCCCGACTTCTGCATCAGCACATAGCAGTGGGATCACATGTACAAAACTTATTTGTGCAACAACATAGCTCCGCAAGCAGGTTTACCTGTCTTTACTATGCAAAAATGTACAATGTATGCTTGCAACCCAACCATTCAAGAGAACCATTCTTCATATTAAAGTGGCAAGGATGTGTCACGAATACTGTACGGTCTACTCTTAAAGGGAACGCCTACAGTCGTATCTTGATTTAACATGAATATAACAAAGTAAATATAGAATGTGTTTTGCTGAAATCATCATGTAACAAATACTATACGCTAGTAACGAATATCAGATGCAATGTAAGGGTATTCTTTTGGGGGGGTATGACTTTGCTATAATGAGGCTCAAGTGTAATTAGAATTCTATCTGGAGATATAGTGGAGATATTGCATGAAGGCCTGCAGTTCATTTTTTTCCCTGCATGTACACCTGACTAATGCATCACATCAACCATTCTTTCTTGTTAAAGTTAAAGAAATGCTGCAGTTACATTGATCTGATTACCAGTTAGGTGTTTCTTTTAAAAGGGCCCTCAACCACCCTTCGGGCTTGGTGAAATAACGTTGTTCACGGGTAGCATACACTGCTGTGAACAGCTCAGCCAAGTTTTGCTGTTGTAAGCGGCATGTGGAGCTTGCAAGCGGAGCGTGAAGCCACCTTTCTCTCAAACGCTTTCTTTAAGAACAGAAGCCTGCTCCTCACTCTCTTCTGGACGCTTTATTTTGTAATAAAGTGGTTTCCCATACGTGGCTGCTATTGGTAGCTAGGGTCGGCTAGGCAGCATAGATACCGCGGAGTGCTGCGGAGTGCCGCGGAGTGCCGCCGCAAGTCCACTGCCTAAGCGCACTACAGCTCGCTGAGGACAACTACGTTTGGCTTATGTTTAGCGCGATCGTAGGCACCAAAATCAGAAGGCATGGCATCTATCTTAACATCCAAAATGAAATTTGAACTGCGCACCAAGGTGAAATTTAGAAGGCAGAGCGTTGCGGGCACTCCCCACCACACCATAGCCTTCGCATTGCCAGGTGTTGAAGAAGGAACGGGAACACAGCGGAGGCCGTGTTTGATTGCCAATAACTTTGCTTCTAATAACCACATTAGTACTTTTTATGGCAAAGTATTTATGAAATGGCCTATTTTGACTTCAAATGCCTTTCTCCACTTCGATAAAAAGTGGTTCAGAGCCCCTTTAAGAGTGTGCAGTACTGTACATGGCAAGCACTTGGAAGTAGGTCGCTGTGTGCCTCTTTCTTTGTGAACGTGTTTTAGTTAGCGCTGATATAATCTCTTAATGCAAAACTAACTGACTCAATCTTTCACTTTACTTGGAATCAGGGCTGCAGAATCAATAAATACACCAGTTAACCAGTTTCCTTGTTGCACTATATACTTCTGGTGCAGATGCGAGACAAAGTGAACAAAACATTGGTGATAATTTGCAGCTCAACTTATCACAGCCAATGACTCATATGTAGTGACGTGACCAGGGCCAGTATAATGTAACAATTCTATTCGAATGCTAGTCTTTTCACGTTTTGCCTGTGGTACGAGCGGCACTGCACCCACGTTATCACTGGGACTGGCCGACCATAAATGGCGGATGAGAAATATAATCAGGCAAAAGGAATCCTAGCATTATACAGGCCCAGTACTCTGGTCATATTGCATGCATTAATGAACACAAGAGTGCTATGGAAAGCATGCAATTTTTTTTTGACCCGTCAGCATGTACTACAACTCCAGATGGCACATCTTATTGGAGACCAATGGTATCACCCATAAAGTACATGCATTTCACACGTGTTTGGGCTAATCAGTGCTTCACTGCTTAACGTAGCCAGTGATGAAAGGTATTAGGGAGGCAGTTACAAAAGCACTTTTGATCCTTTCTTTTCTTGCATATACAGAAAACAAGCATGTCTTTCAGCCTTTCCTTGTGTTTTGCCACAATCAGATAGTGCAACATTGCACTGACACAACCAATGGCTGAATGTAAATTAGGTAACATAACAGATCCTGCAGAAAAATAAAGCGATGTGCTTTCTTGCCCTTCATAACCTCACTTTAATTTAGAGCTTTTGAATTTTTCTCACAAAATAGCATAAGCAATTAACGTTATAATGAACTGCATGTGGTTTGCATTCAGGTTCACTATAGTTACTGCACAGACTAGTACAACAGCCGCACTCTTGTGTTAGCAGAAGCTCCCGAAAATTAAAATGGGAAAAATTGTCCAAATAGTTAAACAGTCAGGTAAATGTACCATGCCAAAGCATTACCTGCAAGACTGAAATACAGGAAAAGAGTACAACATTAAGAGAAACTACATATTCTATTGCTGACCTCGGGTAAAGCATCCTCAAGCCACAATGATAGCTCAGTGGCTATGTTATGCTTGCATACGAGGTTGCTAGGTCACGTCTTGGTTTTGCTGTCATAGTCTGAAGGATTTGAAATGCAAAAACACTCATAAAAATAAATTCAGATGCATGCTAAGTAACCCCAAGTGCTAATTAAGCATTAATCAACAGCACTTTCCACCCCACCTCTCTGCGGCATTTCTCATAGCTAGCAATGCAGATTTGAGGCATCAAACGCCATAAATTATTACAAAGCTACCTGTTACCATTTTATGTTAGGCATTGCGTTTACTTAAAACCTTTTTCTAATCTTTCATACAAGCAACTTTGTAGAGGTCCTGCAACTTCGTATTAGAGAAAGGAAGAGTTATTTTTTCCTTTATATGCTGCTACCAAATCAGATAAGCTTCTGGTAGAATGTGACAACAGTAATGAAAGGTTTTCTAAAGTAAACAATGATGAATGTGTGCATCAGAAAAGCTGTGCATGTTGCTGAAAACTACTTTAATTATAAAGTAGACTCAACGGTGCAGGAAAGATGGGGGGCACGAAGACACAAAAAAGTACACTTTTGTACGATGTACAAACCAGGCCAAGCCTCAATCAGTAATATCAAGTTGAACCTCATCATAATGAAGTTGGATTTGACACGAAAATACCTTCGTTATAGCCAATATTCACTACAACCACATCTTTGCTACGCATTAATATAAGTGAGTAATTTTTTTAGATTTACTTTGTTATATCCAGTAATTTGTTACATTGAGGTTTGACTTTAGTTTTAAGCATGATTGATTGATTCACCCATTCACGGTGTTTAACGTACTAAAGCAACAGGAGAGACACTGTAGTCGGGTGACTCAGGAATAATTTTGACTGCCTGGCGTTCTTTAGTGCACACCTAACTATAGGTACATGATCTCCCCTATTAAAATGTGGCCAATGCGAGCAGGGATCGAAACCATGACTTCTTGCTCAGCAGCAGGACACCAGAGCGACCGAGCTATACTGCGGCAGGCATTAGACAGGCACGATTAGACACATCAAACGGCACAAGAAGCTTGTAATGGGGACAACAAGCACTAACTCGTGAAGCGGATAGAGGCACTTGCAATAAGTTATTTTCAAAAAAATTGTTTAGAACGAGCCCACTGGATAGCATGCTGAATATCACGATAAAAAAGGCTCAGGTTAACATGTAAAAAGCGCACAATGACATACAAAGATGGGCGGCAACACAACCAGTGCATGACCAAAAATGGTTAGAACGTGCACCAAACACCACCCTGAAGTTAAGTTATGAAGCCTGACACAAGATGGCTTCGTGATGCAAAATTGTTCACAGCAATGTGATTATAAGTAAGGCCATCATCTTTCTTATTTCAAGAGGAAATGGACACAAGAGGTTGCAC
This sequence comes from Dermacentor albipictus, assembly GCF_038994185.2. NCBI lineage: Eukaryota > Metazoa > Arthropoda > Arachnida > Ixodida > Ixodidae > Dermacentor > Dermacentor albipictus. Next base: position 122,371,160 of record NC_091822.1, on the reverse strand, counting down.
AACGATCAAACTGCGGCATCCTAAATAGTAGTGAAAATTGTGGGATTCAAGTATAAATGTGCAAGCGATCGCTGATGCAGAGCAATTGTTCATTTGACAGAAAAAAAAATAATAAAAAAATTTAAAATAAAATAAAGAAGGCTGTCTGTGGAGAGCACAGAATGTTGACTGAGACAGTGAGCGTTCATGATGGCAAAAACAGTGCAAAAAAGTGAATCTTGACATAAGCTCTATTCACATGCGTACCAGGATATGAGTGCTCCCTGCAAGGTTACTGACTGAAGATTAAATACTAGCAGTGCACTAAAAAAAACAAATTTTTCCTATTTCCAGAAGTTTGCAATGTGTATGGTAAGAACTTTAAGTGTTGGTATAGTCCAGGCAGAACAGTCTACCTGCAGAAGTAAAACAGGCAGATGATTTTTAAACATCACTAGAACTGTATTACATTGATCTCCATTCCTCTATTTAGGGTTACATTGAGTGCAGGCCTTTTCTGATGCATGTCATTTACTTTAAAATGTTCCACATTTGTGTACTGCCTACTGTACATCGTGCATTTCAAAAAATTTGGATATATTATTTTTCTTATGTAAAGTGACATGCTTAGTATTGAGTATGCCAAATTTGCTACTTGTATCACTGCTTCTTTTCCTTTACAAAATTTTGTAATGAATTTCAACTAAGCTTGAACTATTGATCCGAATGCATTAAAAATTTTTTGTTTTCACTGTATATATATTGCGCCCAAGAGAAGTAAAGTTAAATTTCTTTGCACTATTTGCCATCATGATTGTAGTGAGACTAGCTTGACAACAGAACACATAAAAAAGTGAGCAACACGCAATTGTGTTGAAAATAAACTTTTTCTTGCCAACATCTGTGAGCAGCTGTGTTGAAGTATGGACAGGAAAAACAGGTTGACTGAGTAATCCTGCTTTCATTTTTGCATTTTAACATTTCTGACATCTGATAAAAACACGTGTCTTCTACTGCAAAGCACTATAAAAGAGTGATGAAATATTCAATGCACCGGACAGATACTTGCGAATCTTTAAACACATTTCATGGCTTGCCTAATGATTGTCACTGTAACTCCTTGACATCGTATGCTATGACAACAAGCATGAAGACACAAACAGCAACACAAATAATTGTCGTTAAAAATGCTTCTCACTAGATTATTTGTCTGTGCTACTTACAACACTCGCCATAATTTAACTTTGGCAAAGGCAAGAAACCTTTCTTTATAAAATCCTCACACCGTGTACATACTGGTATGTTTAGCACCACAGCATACAACAATAGAAAAATGTGTCACCTCTTTGCTTTCGAACAACATTACAAGAAGCAGAAGAGGGAGAAAAAAGGTTTTAAAAAGAAGAAGCCATGTAAAATGGTTCGATGTGCTGACATCACGAAATTTCCAGTACAAGTCTGACTGGTAACAATTCAGATTGCTCTGTGATCTAACTGTGTTTTGGAGGAGAATAAAGAGTAATGAACGGCTAATCAGAAATAAAACATCATCAAAAGGGCCAAGATTCATTGTAACTAAATTAAATTCTGGCATTTTACATGCCAAAACCAAAGCCACTATGCCACCATGGCGGGTTAAAACTGAACACAACTAAGGAAGAAACATGGAAATAAAAGAGTTTCGCGTCAGTGAGAACTGTATTCATTTCCTGCATCTGTCTGAATAAAACAAGGTGGAGAAACGTTTTCAGCAGATTAATTCAGCCAAAGATAAATTATTGAAAGTCATCAGCGCTTATGTAGGCATGGCTAGGGCTGCTTGAAGCTAGCACGTAGCAAAAAGTGCTTGCTCATTTTTGCAGAAAGCAAAAAAAAATTGCGTTCTGATTCTGCAAGGCACATAGGTAATTACAAGTAGTAGTTGAAAAATGGACAGTGTGCATTCAAAGTCCTCACTTTATCTTCTATGGTAACACCTAATAATCTTCCGAAAGTGCAATGGTGGACTGGATATTATCACAGCTTTCCAATAAGTTCAACCATGTCAAATGAATCCCCCAATAAACTTGTGAAAAAATACACATGGTTCAAAATAGGCAAAGGTGTCATATCCAATTATATTTTGGTGTTCATCAGCACAAGCATTGTTATACTATCAACTTTCAAAAGTGATAATAAGCCCCTAGACACCCCGAGTATGAAAGAAGAACAGCTGCTCATACACTGCTGTTAGGGGTGCTAACTCTTATGAAATAGGTTCGCTGCATCACGGTATACTGGCCCATGGCTTCTTGAGAGGCATGACGATTCAGTGACAAGTTTTAAAAAGTTACTTTTCATGTGTTGTTCTTCAAAGTTACATATAGCTTGGAAAAAGCGTGTAGACAATGTATACTCATCTGGATCTTGTTGCACCTAACTATGGTAGAGCTTTTCTATCTTTAACCCCAATTCCCTTTACAACGAGCTGCCATCGAAAGTTTCTGAGCTGACAGTAGCACCATAACATGTAGGCTAGTGACAGAAAGGAGCAGTTTTCGATGGCACATTTTTGCAGCTTCGCAATGACATCTGTCATTGATTGTTTAATAAGGGCTCAAGCTTTGGGGTTCCAGTTGGTGCAACAAATGTGCTTGCATGAATGAGCAGGACTGGGGCACACACACAGTGTGATAACAGTGACCTTGAGTTCAAATTATGCTTCAGTCTGCACAAATCTGACCATGCTGAGGTGCTCCAGCAATGAAAGACATACGGCTCTTTTTACCTAGAATTGTTTCACTTAAGACAGATTCACTGGTTTTTGGTAGTACACAGGATACATTGCAGTACAGTCAGGCCACTGTATGTTGCCTAAGATAGAGCGGGAAACATGCAGTGCGATGACTCCATTTTCTTAAAATCTACACAATCAATGGCAAACCTGTTGCCAATTAGCCACCCGTACTGCTCAGTTTTTGTGACATCTTCTGGCTTCCAGAAGCATGGACAGCTGACAATAAAATAGACAAGCACCACTGAAGAAATATAGCACTGAGCTGGCAAAGACTGACAGTACAAATAGCTGGACAGTGCACGAGATGCCACATTTCTCTTTGCAATCAGAAAAAGCATATTCATCCCTCAAAACAAAGATAAACACACACGTTCTCATGGTCGTACACATTAGAGGCAGTGAGCATAGCTTTTTCTTTGCAGCAATGCCAGACCTTATCCAACCAGGCTTTTGAAAAAAATTTGACTCAAATTATGGGATTTTATGTGCCAAAACCACAATATGATTATGAAGCACGCCATAGTGGGGGACTCCGGAATATTTAGGGCCATCTGGGGTTCTTTAACGTGCACCCAAATCTAAGTACACTGGTTTTTTTTCGCATTTTAGCCCCATCGATGTGCGGCTGCCGTGGCCGGGATTCGATTCTGTGACCTCGTGCTTAGCAGCCCAACACATAGCCACTAAGCAATCACGGCAGGTAAAACTAGGCCTTCGATTATTCGAGAAAGGCCTCGCTCGAGGCATTTCTGTCCCCACTAAACTCCTGGTTGGCCATTCTTTCAAGCAGGAAAGGCGACAGCCTCCTACGAACAGCGAGAATCACCTGTGCACTTACCTTCAGCGAATAAACTCGCCACAGTACTCTGGGGTCGTTCCTTCACATTTCCGACTTTGGAAAGTACTCCTGGTAAAGGGCGTTTACTAGGACAGCGGCGAGAATGAGCACGACAAACACGGCAAAGAAGACCCGCCCCGTGATCACCTCCCAGCGATGAACGACAATATTTCGCAGCAGGGGCAGGCCAAGCAGGAGGCCTGCCGTGGCCCCCGCCAAGTGAGCGGCATAGCTCACACGGTTATCCTCGTCTTCCTCCATATAGCGTGTGTACACGGCGACCCCCACGTCCGTGCTGCCAAATATCGTTAGGAACAGGACGCGAACCCAGGCAAAGTCCATCTCTTTGAAGTTCTGAAAGGGTGAGAAATGGGAAGCAAAAAAAAAATTATTGTGGCATTAAACATCCAGAAATGCCACAGTGGATTATGGAAGTTGCCATGGTGGTGTGCCCCGGATTTATTTTAGCCATCTGGGGTTTTCTAACATGTACTTAAATACGAGCACATAAGCGTTTTTGCATTTCGCCCGCATCGAAACGCAGCCACCCTGGCCTGGAGTCGAATCTGGGACCCGGTGCTCAGCAGCCTAACCCATACAGCCACTAAGTTGCTATACAATGAGTCATGTGAAATATAATAATTACATTTCTATCATCACTGCTTTATTGCAATGTAGCAGTTACATGAGGGATAAAAAATGCCATTAGGGGCTTCCGTATTTTCAAAGTGCTAGCATGTGTCCTGTCGTACGATTAGGTGCCATTTTCTCACTAATGAAAGTTTTGTCCTTGGTAAAAAAGTGGCATGTTGAGTATTACAGACTACTAAACTGTTGCAAAAATTACTGTTTGCCTCTAATGCCCCTTTGAATAAGGTTTTTTAATCGTAGGCTTACCAGTATAAGTGTGGCAAGATGACCTGCGATGAGGGCATACACGCCGCCAGAAGCACCAGCAAGAAAAACTTGTGGATCTGACAGTGATGATCCCAGTGATCCTAGAAAGAACAAGCGCGACAGACAACTTGAACCGTCAGCAACAGCACCGCAAGCAATGTTTCTAGTAACAATGACCCGTGGCAACTACTTCCTACGGCCTTTTGTATAGAAGAAAAAAATGTCACCAGATACACTTTGCGGCTACCGTAGGATTTTAACCTAAGTACTGATGGCCAGAAGGCCAACTTGTTAATCATATGGCAATGGTGCTCGATTATTACTTTTAATTAATGACCAGATTCACATGCAAAACACTCGAATTCAATACATGCGATGTGCGGGAGAGACATTAAAAGGTCACATTAAACGGGGCTTGCACTCGTTCATGTCATCATGTCTGAAGCCTTTTGTGTATCACATATCTAATCAGGCACGAAAACGGAAAAACAAGGTGGAAAAGGATGCAAAGGTGTGCACCCGAATCTTGGGAGGCACCAGCTGCAATTTTCCAAGTGCACGCTAGATGGCACCACTATACCATGACACAGTGAACATAAAGGCTTCATAGAAGTGCATGTGATGAGCACCTTGCTAGTGTAAGTTCGTCAATGTGCCCCTGAAGTGGCAAATGATGCGCGAAAGGAAGTACGCCAGCAGCATTGTGCGTAACAGAAATTTCAACTTTCTATCGCACGCCTTTACAGTTGTAGTTTAATATGAACACAGTGCAGTTTTTCGACTTAAAGCACTGCTATTTAGTAGAAAGGAATTAGCCCTAAATGCAATGATCTTTAGTTTACAATATAGAGCTCCTTGCCGAATTAATTATAAGTCCATGTTCTAAAGCTGTCCATGTTCATGTTCTAAGGGTAAGGTAAGCTTGATCATGGGCTGCGACAGACAACATGGTGAAATTTACAACATTAATTTCCAACACCTTTCTTTTTTCCTCCAGAATGTTAGTACACAGCAGTCAACACATCTTTTATAAGTACAGGTGAACATTTTATATAATATACACTGATATAACAATTTAACTGACATAACAAAAGTAAATATAACATTTTTCTCTCAATATCAGCATGTCTATATATATATATATACTATATGCTTACAACAAATATTGAATATAATGAAGGCATATTTTCGTGTGAGACGTGACATTGTTATAACAAAGTTCGAGAGTACAGTATATATATCCTGCCTTGTATATGCTTACGAATGCGATTGCCATGGTTGCAAGACAAATCTGTGACTTCATGGGCCACTGAGCAATCACAATGGCTAGATTAGGAATTCTACACGCTAGGCAAGTATGCACAAAAAGATCATTGCTACACCCAAAAAGATAGAAAATATCAATGCAAAGCCATTCTTTTTACACACCAGCCACGACTCCGCCAGCATAGATAAGCATGACCCGCCACCACTTGTGGACCATTTCAAGTGGAATTCCAAGCATGAGCTGAACAAGAAGGTTGAAAAAGATGTGGAAGCCACTGAAAAATGAAAAGAAAACAATGAATGCACATATACGGACAAAAACAAGGACTGTGCTGCATTTCTGGTCAAAGCACGCATGGTGATGAAATCATGCCTCTAAAAAAACTGGCCTATCACATAGATAGATCCTGAAGATCCAACATCCAGGGCTTTCACACGAATGAGTCTGTGCAATTTTGACTGGTTCAAAGCCAGATTCCACATATTCTGACTTATTTAAATGCCCATGAATTTGCAGGGAAACCAACTTTTTTGTTTACTATGCACGGAATCCCAAGAAGACAAATACAGACAACAGAGAAGTCATTTCGTTTCTTATGTGCAATACATCTCGAACAAGTCTCAGAAAAAGTTGCCAATACTATCCATGCATGCAAGGTATACCAGGTAATACAGCCAATTAAAAAAACAGACAAGGAGATAGCATTACGAGATGAATGGGGTTCTGTTTTCAGTCATCTTCTACAAACTGATGTGTTTTTCCTCGAAATGGTCAAAAATAAGCTAAATTAGTGATTAGTCTAGCATAATCAAATGCCAACTTGTTCTTCACGTTCAAAAACATAGCATTACATGGTTTCCAGCACGCTACATTTTTCTTGGTTATATTTTTCATGTTCCAAAGGTGTGCCATGAAACACACACACACACACACACACACACACACATGCACGCACACACGTACATGCACACACAAAAGCAAACTGAGCATGTCTGTGTGCAGCAGTAGTGCTCTCAAAGGGGGTTCCAAACAACTAACTGCTTGTATAAGTGGCTGACTTGACGACAGCAGGAATGTGATAAGGTGTCGGTGGAACTGTAGGCCAACACTAAGAGCAATTGTACTTCTTATAACTACCCTAAGCTGGTGAGCACTGCTGTAGCTTGCACCGGCATCTGCCTGCCTCCCTTAGCATTGGACAATACAGTAGTTACATCCTGTTACACTTACAATTACAGGCCTTGTCACTTCTACACGGTCACCAACTCAGTCACTGCGAGAATCGTTTGAAACCCCCTTTGCAAGCACACCTGTTTCACATATGAAGCACATAAGCATGCAGTCAATTTGCATTTTTTCCGGTTCACCTCCTCAGACCACTTGAGATGACCGAGAATGATATTCAAAATAAAATTGGAAAAAAGAAATAGAACACTACAAAATTTATGGGTTTCATTATAGACTTATCAGGCTGAGAGCAGTGTGGATCAGAGAGCAAATGGGAGTAGCCGACATTCTAAATGACATAAAGAGAAAAATACGGAGCTGGGCAGGCCATGTAATGTGTAGGATAGATAACCGGTGAACCATTATTTAAAAAGGGAAGCACAGTCGAGGATGGCAGAAGACTAGGTGGGGTGATTAAATTAGCCATTTGCAGGTGCTTAGTTGGAATCAGTTGGCACAGGACAGGGGTAATTGGAGATTGCAGGGGGGAGGCTTTCGTCCTGCAGTGGACATTGTATAGGCTGATGATGATGATATCAGAGCATAAGTTTAGTTACAAGTTGAGTTATTGAGGTGTCTGGAATAAGTAGAATTAACTAGAAATCACTGATCACTGCACACAAAAGCACAGAATCGCAGACTTTAGAGACCCGCCACGTGAGCACGACTTTGGCGAAATTCCTGGAAACCCGGAAAAAGCAAAAGCAATGACGTCACTAATGGTGTGACACACAAGAAGGTGGCGTGACATTTAATGAGCTAATTAATGGAAAGCAGTTGCCTAGCACAGACTTAACACCTGCCTAGCAGAGCGGATGGGACGTCACTTCCTCCACTCTTTCTTCTCCTCTACCGGCGCGCACCTGCTCGCTCGCTCACAACATCTGTGCGCGCACACGCTAATTATATGATCTGACGTCAACACCAGAAAGGGCGCGTAAGGTGCACTTTGCAAGCCGCTCACTAGGGGGCTAAACCCTGCCAGGTGGCATGTGCTGCGCTTCCTCCTCGCCCTCCCTCATTCCTTGTGCCCATGTCGTGCCAGGGGAAAGACGTTCGCTCGCTAAACCTAAAGAAGACCAATTCTGAGGTGCGAGTGCCACTAAGAGACACCGAAGTCAAAGATTAGGGTCGCCTACCATTTTTCCTTTTGTATTTTGCACTGCAACATTAAAATGCAGAAACAATAACTAAACAATGGAGAGGGCTGAGAACTATTGAATATGATGTTTTCTAATATGCTTAGAGCAATTTGCCACTCAAGAATAAGCCCTTAGACCGATGATTAATAAATGAGCTAATTTAGGTAATTAGCAAATCAAATGTGGCAGAAAAACACACCCCAGTTTTCAGAAGACTTTCATAGATAGAATACAGTTGCCTGTGTCCCGATATCTCATACCCAAATTTTTGGGGGGCTTGCCCATGTTGACTGGGACACCTCGTATTACGCATTATTTCAAGCTTCCGTGAACGTCACACAGCTTAAACCACTTTGATGCTCCTATTGTAGTTGCGATTTCCTGGAGTTGGTTAATATCCTAGAGCAACACAAAGGGCTATGAAGCTTGCATTTCTGGTTTGCAGCGAAGTTGAATATACTGCTTAATATACTGTTTGATGGCACACTTTTGAACTTTAGAGTGAACCTTACAAAATATGTGATTGATAAGGCGGGGCACCATGGGCAAGTTGTGAGGTTTCAGTGCGTTCCTATCAACCAAGAGAAGATGCACATTTCCTTTGCAGAAGCCCAGGGTTGCTCCACGCATTAGCGTGGTCACCCCTCCAGACGGTTGATGGCAATTGCTGTTTTCAAGAGACTCCCGTGTGGGACAGGCACCCCCCTTGGGCATTCCTGTTGTTCCATTAGTATTGCACTTTACCTGCAGTATTGCACTTTACCTGCAGAGTCGCATAGTCATAGAAAACTTTCCACTTGCTAGAGAACAAATGTGTTGTGGCCTTGAGATAAGCATTGTCTGTGACTGGTTAGAAAAACATGGAATAGTGCACCAAAGATTAGCTTGAGACAGCATGCTCAAGGCCCGTCTTGCAGTTGATCATAATGGTTCTCTAACAAGGCACTTGACCCACGGACAGCATTTTAGCCTCAAGCATTTGGCCTTTCTCCAGGAGCTCCTCATAGCTTATCCAGCGAAGTTCTTTCGAGTCTTTTCTCCAGTAGCTACAGACCTTGTCTCTGTTCATGCTCTGTCCATTAAGAAGAGCTTCATACAGAGTTGTCACTCCTGTTTTGCGCACAGTACCAGCATTTGCAACTCTTATCCTTTAAGGACCTGGAAACATCGTGGATTGACAAGGGGTGAGGTTGGGATCCTCCTTGCTCGCAGCACTCATACATGATTGGCAGGACTCTATGCGACAGGGACATGGAAAAATGCATAGTGCACATCTCTTAGTCAACTTTGATCATGTGTGCGCTCTTGTGCACCCAATGATAGGTACACAAATGTTTTTGCATTCCACTCCCATGATTGACTCTGGCCAAGCACTGAATTCGTGACCTCATGCTCAAGAGTCAAATGTCACAGTAACTAAGCCACAGCCAGTAACTAGCACAAATAAGCCTTCAGGCAGACTGTCTAGCCAATGTACTTATGTGTGGATCATAACACATGCCTCAGCAGGCCAGTTTAAGTCAGCTTGACAGACACTTAAGGACTGGTCTCCTGCACTGATTAGGACAGTGCCTGAAGAGCTGCTGCATTACTGAAGTACTAGTTTGTTCTGCCTGGCACAAACCTGCACATTGCTTTTACAATAAATTCTTCTCATTATTTTGTCAGCCTATGATCTCCAGTATTATGTGGCTAAGTGGATGCGTTTCTCACCGTCACTCCCTTATTCTATTCACTTTATTTACCAGTGTAGACTTCATGCATTATTTACCACTTTCTCTCAGACTCACCCTGTGACGTATTTATTTTAAATAACTCAGTACCTCTCTCTAAAGTTCAATTTTCAGGTGAGCACAGCAATGTTAACATCGGACCTTACCCAACATGTATTAACATGTACGTAAGGTAACGCCAAGCTTCTTTTCGGCGTCGCGGGTTGTAGATGAGTGGGCTGTCCCTTGGCACTGGGCCTGTGGCTGTGAACTCTCCGAGGGTCACGCAGTAATAGATGAACACGGCAACCTGTCAAGAGGGCAAAATAAAAAAAAACAGCGAAGTGTGTGAAGTATTGAACAGCAAAGCCATGCAAACTTGGACAGCAGTGGCTAAAGATAACTGAAGCTGAGAATGTCACTCTTCCTCCTACTTGTTCGCTGCTACTAGCCAACCGACTGAGAGAAAGAGAGAGATGTATTACTAAAATAGAAAACTGAGAAGTTGGCCTGAATTTGGTTACCAAGTTCTAGCCTGCTACTCAATGTTGGGGTAAGAGGTAAGGGAAAAGGGGAGGTAGAAAGTGAATATCGTAAGGAGATAAAATTAGATGTGCACGAATAAAAATTGAAAAGCTAGGAACACCTATCGTAGTAACATACCCAGTTCACTTTCTCTTATAAAAGCTTCAGTGGCCTTCTCGGCCTGACACAGAGTATTTTGGCCATGGACCTAAAGGAAGTATTTCATAATGTTGCCAGTTATCAAGGCAAGTGAAAGATTTAGCCAATGATTGCCTCTCTTGCAAGTACACTGAGCACGCATGAAGCATGCGGTCAATAGTCTCCAGCACAGTGCAGTTTTCGCAGTCTGGACTGTTTACGTGGCCAATAACAAAAACGGTAGTGCTGAGCAAAGCCCATGCAAAGTCTCAATCGTCAAAAGTTTGCATGGCTTCTTTGGATGTCAATTAAGCAGACTGATGAAGAAAAAATCAAAGCCCCTTCCTAACAAATGATGGTTGAATGCGAAGCTTTCCCCCAATGCAAACTGAATCAAAGTCAAAAGTCCTAAGCGAACGACCGTGCAACAACCCAAGAAATGCTGAGCAAGCCAATGCTATGCATATGTGATTTCATTGCTTGTTTAGGATTGTATTTTTTGGACATTGAAGTTGAATGAAGACACATAGCCTTTATTTTAGATCATATAGCCGTTGATTACACGCACGCACTCGCACTTTCACGGACGACTCTGCGCTTGCACAGTACTGCCTTATGATCACTGTGGTAGACGGTCAGAGGCGTGACACACGTAATGCAATATAGATATACTGGTTCTCCCAGTTAACTTGGCCCAAGATTAAAAAAAAAAGAAAAACAGGAGCTCTACAGAAATCGCACCGACTGCGTAGTAGCAGCAGTCGTGTGCACATACAGCCAGTATTTTTTTAATCACGACATATTAATTCACTGCCTTTAATTAGTGAACTTTTTAATTACTGCTTGAATTACAAACATGTCAATTACAACGTTGCAGGGCACCTTAAGTAACCTCCGAACCAAGCATTTATTTCCCGCTGAAGTGTGCCTGGTATTGTTTTCCAAGAAAAAACAAAAGCCCGTGAAATATGCGAGATACGAAATAGATACGCGCTCGCGCACCACTACTCAAGCGCCTCCAAGCAACCTTTAAAAGATATACGGCTGCATTCGTTTATCGCCATATCGTACAAGGCTTCGTCATGTAGGATGGCTCGAAAGGTTTCGTGACCTAACAAGTGTGGTGCGATAAGCATCAGCATCTGCAGATGCAGGAATGTTGTGCTCAATCATGAGGCACTCGGGATAGCTTTAACCTTTGCACAGCATGAAACAAAGCTACTAAAGAAATTCAACCAATGTTAAAGAAAAAAACAGTGTGCAAGCAAAAGAGCTCAAAAAAAGAGGAAGCTCTCGCAAGAACAGGAAAGAGCAACTTGGGAGTTCATTTCAATCAAAAATAAACCAGAAGCATGTAACGCGTCTCGGCCGCCCACAGAGAAACATCCAAAGGTGCAACTGGTTTAGCCATTTACCCTTTCTGTCTCTTGAACCCCAAAAAAGAGGCAAAATAAAGTAGTTTTTTACCTATTTCTATCTTTGTCGCAAGCTTCTTTTGTGTAAGGGTAAGGTGACATCATGAGGTGCGTTAAACAGTCACATTTTGTACCAGTTTTCAGCGGTTATTTTCCACTGCCCCTTATAGAACATGCTCACACAGGTCACCATCTTAAGCAGTAGAGTACTTACTTCTTTCCAACACTTGTGCTACTGCAGCTTTGACCAACAATGTTGGAATCTCATGGCAGACTACTTATTTTTGCTTCTAGGGCATCCAATGTGCTAGCGTCACTGCTATCTTTCATGTAGCCTCACAAAAACAAGGCCAGCGGTGTCATGTCCGACGACCTTTCAGGCCAGGGTACAGGTCCGTGCCAGCCAATCCAATGTCCAGGAAAGAGCTTGTCGAGCCATGCTCGAGACTGACTGCTACTATGCACAGGAGCACCGTCGTGTTGAAACCAGATGTTCCGAAGGTGCGCAAGTGGAACATTGCAACATATGTAATACACAGGGTCCTCGAGGATGTCATTGATGTAGCATTGCGTCGTCAGTGTGTTGTCAAAAAAAGATGAATCTGGTGATGTTGCCATCAAAAATACCGCACTACACATTAAATGACCACTGGTACTGGTGTCGCGTTTGTGCCAGCCAGTTGGGATTCCTTTACCTCCAGCAATGAAGATTAACTTTTGTGTTTCTGGAGAAATTAGCCTCACCCGTCTAAAGCACGCGAGTGAGAGAGTCCAGTTCTCCTTCACATTTCGTGAAAATCCAATTGGCAAAGTCAAGTCGGTTTTCAAAATCTCGGTCTTCAGGTTTTTTATGAAAATGTGCATAGTATGAATGCATATGATATTTTTTTAAATCCTCCACACTGATGAGAGCTTGAGGTTCCAGCCTCCACACTAGCATCGCGCACACTACCATGACGGTTAGCAGCAAAGAATGTCGTAACATCCATTCCCGCTTCTTGAACTACCGTCGCAGTCCTGTGTCACTTCCTTGTGAAGCTACCTGTCCTGCAAAGGACTTTGTGTGTTCTAAGTATTGTTGACGGACTAGGGCATCTTCCACAATGCCACATCCGGATTAGCTTAGCTGCAGTCCTCTTGTTGCCATGCGCCGCCCCCACAGCCAGGAACATTTTAGCCTTCTGATCATTTGTAAAGGGCATGACTGTCTTCTTCAAGAGCAGGTGACTGGCATGGTACCATTGAGATCTCCCATTATTATCTACGCACTGACACGTTAAGCAAAAATGATTTACATAATTGACAACAGCATATGTTGGCCGTACAGATCTACCAAAATGCATTAGATGGACGTAGCCTGCACATGGTTTATTTCTATTGCTAAAGGGAACAAAAGGAACGTACGTTCCGGGCGCGCCTATCTACAGAACAAGTCGAGTGCGCAAAATTACAGTCCCTAGTGCACCGTCACGGTATACCTGTTTCAAAATGCCCCCTACTCCCCCCTACAGCCCCCCTATGCTTAGAAAAATCGACCTGCCGCCGCTAGTGAAGCCGTGTATCCGTGGCTATTCACTTCGGAGCACTTGAGTAGCAACATGCGAGCGTGTACCTATTTCGCATTTTGGATCTTTCGCGTGCCTCTGTTTTTTCTTGGAAAAGAACAATGAAGCAAAGCTGAGCACGAAACAAATGCTTGTTTCTGAGGTTATTTGAGGTGCCCTATAACTTTGTAATTGATATCGCATACAGACACAACGTTGCAGATAATATTGGCCATCTAAGGATACCTATGAGCTTGCAAAATACAAGTCTACTTCTGTTAATCAGACTCTGATGGGATTGAATTATCTGGCAAGTCAAATAAAACAAAATGCACCAAAAATGACTAAAAACACCACTGATTCATTCAGCAGTTTTTATCTGATTTTAACATGCCCTTGAAACGATTGTGCAGCTACTTTATATAGGTTCAAAGCAGAACAATAATACAGAAATGACATTACAGCTCCTAAACAAAGTAGAAATCTAATGCCCACAAAATTTTCTAGCAAGAAAAATGTAGCACACCTCCAATTCTGGCACTCACAAAGATGATGCAGGCAAACTTTACTTTCAAAGAACAAACATTTATTCACGCTTAATGTCCATATCACCACTCTCAGACTACACTTTATTGCTGTGCATGGACCATAACATATCATCCTCCGTATGGTCCATTGCTCATTTTGATGTTCTCAATTGATCAAATGACTCTGCAACAATCGAAAATGAGATGGTGGCCTACATTGAAACTAACCTTTGGCAGTACGTCCTGCAATGCCTGCACTTCTCCGGAATGTCATAAACATGTGACGTGATGCGACTTTGTTGCTGTTGGCTAGCATGTAAAATAACTCGTATTTTGAATGAGCTTTCGTAGAAATAAACATGTAAACAAAATTTACTCTTACATTAAATGCCAAATTTGAGAGTATTGTATGGATTCCCCAAAGCGTTGTTCTTCAGCCTTCAAGTTATGATGGGCTTCTTGACATGCCAACGTGTCTAAAAAAATGAGGCAGAAGTCTGCATGGGAAACAAGTAAAACCATATTATATACATGAAGCTACCAGTATTACATTTTTATGAAATTCAAACATCACTTGCTTGCAGTGTATACAATGCTATCTTCTGTTAAAAGGTGTCGTAATATCTGGTTTTACTGGAGACAGTCATTCACCGGTATGGTTCCATATCAAGCCCTTTACTTGCTCTCTGTTTGACCTGTATCAGATCTACCAGTGGCTATGGCATTCTGCTGCCAAACACATGGTAGTGGATTAGATTCCCAGCTGCAGTGGCCGCATACCGATGGGAGCAGAATGCAGAATGCTCATGTACTTTGATTTAGGCACACATCAAAGAACCCCAGATGGCTGAAGTTAATCCGGAGCCATCTCTATGCCACGTATCACAACCCTTCTCATGTGTTGCTTCAGGATGTTAAAACCGACAATCCAATCTTTACCTGAATAGAAAACTTGGTCTCGCACAAACAGTTGCCTTTGTCAGCTGTCTGGCTCCTTAGTATTTTTAAGCAAACATACAATTCTTATCAACTGCACCCCTCTCTGTATCAAGGCCCATGGATCTCTCTAATGGTATCAAGAGTCTGGACTGATGGCAAATTGTAATTTCCATAGAATATACCCAAATCAACGGCACCTTGACACAGCAGACCACTTTAAGCTTCACTGAGCATCCTCCTCCGAGTACTGTTGATGAACTCAGAACTGCAGACCATAATCTGAGAAACGCTGTGCTAAAAATGTTGACTCGTCATCCTGGCCCTGCGAAAGTGGATGTCCAGCAAAGCTGTTGTGAAACCACCCCTACAACTGCTGAAGGGGGTATGCAATGCTTTACTGATGATTCAGATGCTTGTTTTGAGCTTGTTCTTTATTGAAACATATGCTGTTCTGTGTGCTGTATGGGCAATTTTAATGAATGTATGCACTGTTCGCTTCACTAGGCTGAGTGCTTGTAGCCTCTGCCTTAAAGGGGTATGAGCCATTGCATTATTTGCTTGCTTGCACGGGTATTCATTCATTCATATAACTTTATTACAGTCCCGAAGCCCGGTCTTTTCAGACCGAGGCGGGCCGCGTCCACGTCGGCACCAGCTTACAGGGGTATGAGCCATTGCATTTTTGCTTGATTACGAAGTATGAGCCCTTGCTGATGATGATGTATGCTTGTTTTGAGCTTTTTCTTTATTGAGACGTAGGCTGTTCTGTACGATGTATGTGTGATACTAATGAATGTATGCACTGTTCGCTTCACTTTGGCAAGACCTTGTAGCCTATGCATTACAAGGGGGATGAGCCATTGCATAGGCGCCGAGCTTTCAACCTGCCGAGGGGGGCTGGGGCCCAGTTCACACACTCTCTTTTTTTCTTTGTTCCCCCACGATTCCACATCTTCGCATTACATGTGCAATGCTCCAACCAATTGAGCTACTGTGGTGCCGTTTTCCCATCCACTTTTGGGGGTATTTATGTTTTACTACCAGAAACAACCATGGAAGCTCAATTGGCAAGAGCATCACATGTGCAACGGAGAGATGGGATTGTTCCCCATCTGCGACCAGTTCTTTCTTCATCCATTTCATTTCCATTTTTAATATTTTCCTTAATTCAATTAGTAAGCACAAGTAATTTCCCCTATGCTGTCCTTGGTGTCTGTTTGCTGGCTTCCTATCGCATGATTAAAAAAAAATCTGTCCCCTTGGTTCCCTTTCTTCTCACACAGGACAGCTCATGTGTTTCGAGGCTCTTTTGGACAATACGAAAGCAGATCAAGACTTGCTCCTTGGCAGATATGTGCGCCGTCTCATCCTTCATCACGGCATAGTGCCCTGCTTCACGAACCTCATTTGTGAGCGGCTGGAGAACATCACAAGCAAAAATTTCCATTTCGTTTAACATGTCGTGGGAGAGCCACCTGTATTTGGTTCGAGAAAGCCATGACTGCAGTTCTGGAGTGTTATTGGCACAGCGTTTACTTTCTGCATCATCATGACCACGTGCTGCCAATATCTCGCATGCTAAGTACTGCAATGAAGATAATTTTGCTGCATCTTCCAATTTTTCCTGTATCTTCCATTTCCTTTTTATTCCCAACTACACAAGCAGTTGCTACATTCACCCCCCTTTTCATTGCTGTGGGTGCACAGTGCAGATTTGAGGCCTGATGACTTTTAAATCTTAGAAGAGCTTCCTTCCAGTTAGAAAACCTATTTTGCACAAACCTCAAGCCAGAGTCCTTATATTTGGAAGTATTGGAAGAAAAATGTTCATCTCACAAGCAGCACGACAGGTCTCACAGTGTCTGGCACTCCACCATTCACTCAAGATGGGTTTAAGGCTGTGGAGCTTATTATGTAGCTCAGAGTACCATTCATTTTGCTATAAACATTTTATTTATATTTGCAAGGATGACGTGTAGCCTCTGCCAGGGATTATTTTTAAAGGTAAGTTCACTGTTGATGTTTCGAGTAAAGAATTGATTTGGATGCCAGGCACGAAAGAAATGCCAGGCACGAAAGAAACACCTGCACTTATTAATTGGCCGTTCATTTGATTGCGCACAGAGACTTGGAACAGTAGACGTTCGGAGAGCTCCCGTTGCCAGTTAGAATCCTGATGGTGAACTGGATCTAAAACTCTTGGCGTTGTCATGCTTTTCCTTTGTTGGTGCAAGGCACACATTTAGGCAACTGTAGTTCTTCAGTCGATTTGTCCAAAACTGTACGAAAGACATGATGCCTCCAGCCCTCCCCCAGTAGTTGGCGCTTATAAACCATTGCACTTTTGTTTGCTTAGGAGGTGTGAGCCATTGCTGATGATGATAATTTTTGTTCACACACGGACATGGAAAATGCCGACCAACGAGACGCTAACAGCTTTGCTATAAAATAACAAAAGATGTGTACTTACCTCAATGAGACTGACAGTGATCACGAAGAGAGGTGGTGGCATGCAGCTATACTCTTCAAAGTATCGACGCACCACTGTGGCTCGCTGTCTTTTAGGAACAACTGCCATTGCAGCATAGCGAACCAATCTAAGGAACCGTGGTCTGTGTTCAGCCAAGTCAGAGGCGTGTACCTGTAGGAAAATAAGTTTTTTTCCTCAGCACTCACAAGTGACGCTGACACAACGCAATCATTATAATGTAAGAACTGACCAGCAAAAGAAAGCAAAAATCATGAGTGGAACATGTTTATAGTTGTCAAAAATGAAAATGTTTACGACACTGCATGCACAAAGTTTTTAGCAATAAGCCATGTGCATGCATGTACATTAACAGCGCCTGTCCCAGCTAACTTGTAACAACAGTTTAAAAATATGTAGAAGCATTCTAAGGGCACCATAAAAAAAGCCAACTATGTGCATTTGGTATTCTAATCCTCCTAGAGTGCTTCAGCCCATCTTTAAATGTTAATTCGCAAAAGTCTGCAGGGACAACCTGTATGTTGCATCATATATTTAACAGCAAGATGCACAACAGCACTAAGGATGCGATGCATACAAATTTCTGCAGCGTTTTGACGCAATATAGGTTCCTTAGGTGTGGCCAGCACCTTGCAAGTGTGGCAAGATTGAGAAGGAATGATCTACTTTATAGGTAACTCTAAGCAAGGCTATATGATTTCCTGTAATTGGCCGTCAATTTCAACCTAACTTCAGGGCTATAACTAGTGCAATCACTTAGAAAGCTAGCATGATCAAGCGAATCTAGCTTCAAAATAGCCTGTACGTGAAACGCGGAATCAAGGAGCAATAGCTGTGCTTAATAGCAAATAGAAATAAAGAAAAGAAAGGGACACACCATTCTTTTGAATTCTGCATAAGAAAGTTTTCGGTTGGAATCCCAGTCGGCTCTCTCGACGATTTCCTCGAGGACGCTTGGAGGAATGTCGTGCTGAAGTTCCTCATTTTTTTCGTGCAACAGCTGCAGGATATCCTCGAGCGGAATCTCGCCGTCGAGGTCACGATCATACTAATTACGGAGCGTAAAAGAGGGCGAGAAATTAATAGTGTAGAGAGAGGACAACTTGAATGACGCAAACGTGCGACATCTACACGTACTCAACTTACCAATACGCTGACTCTGCAAAATGTGCACTCACCTTATCAAAGATGGGCCTCCACAGCTGAAAGCGAGAAAACACAGGACTCGTCAAAGTTCAATTAAACATGTGACACAATACGATCACATTAGTAACGAGCCCGTTCAAATCGCGCGCAACTGCCGCTGAGCGTCAAAGCGCCAAACACACCGCAATGGCTCGACAAGTTCAAGGCGATCGCAGAGAAGTTCAAACGGATCCGTATTTACCAGCTCCAGCTCAATCACGGCGTCGTCCGAAGGATATCCAGCAGTGCCGTAACGTTTTGCAGAAAATTGCGACATCCCTCAAATTCTGAACGACGGACACGAGAAGCTCGAACTTGTGCAGCCCACGCCCTCAGTTGTCACAATGCCGCGACTGTCACCTGGAGACAGGAAGGACGCGCGTTATCGACAATCGGTGCAGCTATTTTTCATCCGCGCAAGTCAAGCAGACTGTATAATGACACACACGCTTTCTTCATGGGACGCGCGTGCGTCAAGGCCACTGCGGGCGATAGTTGCAGTCAGTTGCACAACACAGACACAAGTGCCGACGACTAGAAAATAACGGTTAACGACGCGCGAGCAGACAGCGCGTTGACCGCCCCTACAAACAGCGGTATGCGGATACACAGAACGCTGGACGGCTGAATGCCCTAAAAGCTCGGAAAACCGGCATTGTATACAACCCCACCTGTGCACAAGCATTTCAGGTGCGCAGAGGCACCAGTGCGAAGCCGGGAAGAGAGATGGCACCACATCACTGCAGCGGCCGCCAGTACCAGCGTTCATAATACAAGTTCTGTGCAGTTCTGCGGGAACGTGAATACTTCGTAGGCGCTAAATTCAAGAGTTTCATTATTGGCGCTCATTTGTTGGCAAGCGCGATGAGGTAATAAATATGAAGAATTAATTTACCGCTATTGTACACTTAATACCGAGCAAGCTGACAATTATTTCTGTACCGCCAGGGCACCACCCCGCTTTATATATGTTTATTTATTTCATAGCATAATTTCCAAGACATGGCTTCATTCTCATAGATGGTAAGGTGGAGACGGCTCTCGAGGGAAAGTAAGCGCTGATCGACATTTTGTGTTCTGTGCAATGCGCCGAGAGAGTTTAGCTGTTCCCGCCACGAGAAATTTAGTTACTCCTTTTGTGTTCCTTCCGATTTTTTTTTTTCGTATTATAGTTTGAACCTTGCAGATGAGAATCAGTGGCAATAACAGACCCCAATCTTTTCTCTAAATTAAAAAAAAGAAAAAAAGACGAACAGAACAACAAACATGTACTAGTCGTGAGCAATATGAGCGAAATTAAGCGTATTTCCTTTCTTTAGATCACTATCATCATTGCGACGAAACGCCAGCTGATTGCATGTCACCTGCCGCTAGCGATGATATGAGTTCATATGAGCGCGCGCAGCCACACCCAATGACCGATCAGGCTACGTAACCCCTGAGGGATCGGCCGTGACGTATACCCTGCCGCAATACACAGTATGTGGTGTTGACTGAGCATTGATACGCCCGTTCTTTTCTTTTTTTCTCGTAGAATAGGCTTATAAAGTAGACTATAGGCGGATAGCTTATATATATATATATATATATATATATATATATATATATATATATATATATATATATATATATATATATATATATATATATATATATATATATATATATATATATATATATATAACTAGTGCAATATATATATATTCCACATGAAGAAACTTCGTGTGGTCTCGAAGAATTGAGCGCTGAAGTGACGGCGTTATATGAGTATATACAAGACCTCATAGTAGGAGACAGTTCAATTTCACAGCCTGAGTCATCTTGGTTGTGTAATCTTCGTGTAATTATAGCACCCTTGGCTATCCCTAATATTGCTTCGCCTTTCCGGCGAAACTGCAGCCTCTCTCTCTCTCTCTTTTCTTTTTCTGTGAATGCGAGTATAAGCGCTGCTGCGCATGAATTCTGTTGATTCTTATTTCGAGTCAATCCAGCTTGGCCTCATTTCGGTTACTGAGTGAATTATACAGTGTTCCCAAACTATCATGCATGAACATTTAAAAAAAAATAGCAATTGCGTTACTCGAAGAAAAACTAGTGCATATTGTTTCCACTACAGTGGAGCAGCCGCCAGTAATTCTTTCGTTACTGAGATTTAATTCGGTAACTGCAATTGATTATCTAACTCAAGAAGTAATGTCCTAATTTTCAAAGTGTCAATGAGGCATTTGTATGTACCCCAAGATGACATCTAACTGCGGTGTTTTCAGCGACGTACTAATTGCGTACAATTTTTTACGACTGGCAGAGAAACCTCACGAAGTATGAAAAATACCAGGTGAGTGCGCTCCCACCCGCATCATAAAGCAGCGCTCTCAAATAAGCTGATTGAAAGCAACTGCATTGCCTGTCGCAAACCCGAAGAGACAGCGCATCACCTTGATAATGGTACGGAAGGAGCACCAACGGCAGGTTTCGCGGCTTTGCAGCTATTCCTTCCTCTCATTTCTACGCCGCACTTGTTATCCGTCTCGAAATGCCGATTGATCCCATTGATAACAAAAGCCCCTTGATAACGCGGCCGAAGCGCCGCTCTGACCATACACGAAATGTGAAACGCAATGTAATAGGCATAGAATGCTTGAAAATCCCGGCTTTGCTCACACCGCATCGAAAGAGTGCGCGCTGTAGGAGTTGGAGGTCGTAGGGAGGAACTTGGGGGGACAGGACTAGGCGAGCAGGATTTATTTAGAGATATTTACATTAGAATAAGAGATACATTCGACAGTCTAGCGTGGCTCCCAAACGGAGCACGCAAGACGAAGCGTACAGCATACGAGCACGAAGCTCCAAACACGCAGCACAGAGCACGATCACAGAGCACACCCTAGAAGCGACAAACAGCTGCTTATAAACACTCCGTGCTCCCTAGATCCCTAGGTGAGGGAAAAACGTTCGACCAGCCATCGTAGCCGAGCCGCCTTTGAGCGGGAGGGCTTGCACACTGGTTTTACTGCCCCCACCAAGGTGAGACGGGCCTCGCAGAACTCAGGGCTTACGTCTTGAAAGGCGCGTGGGGAGCTGCCGCCAAATACCTTCCCTCGGGAACTCCCCCGCTCACGGCAGACCAGGTCGGCGGTGGCGAGTTCAGTAACAAGAGTACGCATTTGGGCTGGTTTGTTCATGATTACGAGCAATAAAAACAGCGCTAAACAATCCCTTTCTCTATGGCTAAACGACGGGACGAGTGAAGGGACACAGACAACAACAGTAACAAAGCCTGGTTCGTCGAACTCATCTCGGCCTTCCCGCGACTGAGTCGCTGACGCGGCGTATTGTCCTCCGCACACAGTAGACTAAATGGCGCCGTTCGTATGGAGAATGACGGTGGCTTCCCAAAAAATGCCAACCCTGCTACTGCAGCTGGCTGAGAAACCTTGCATGTTGGCACCTCGGCAGGCCATTCCTAACAGCGTGAAGCGATATTTCGCGCCAGAAACTTGCTTCAGACCAAAGCCAAATTAAAGTGACCGTTTTATTTTTTGTGAAAGTGTATATCTGTCGCAAAAACAGGTTCGTGTCAAAAGATAAAAGCGAAATAAACGGACTGAGAAGCGATCAACGTGTAAAAAAGTAAAAACCGACGCATTCAATAAAGTAAATATACATGAGCCGAATTGGCAATCAGCATGTCTGCACACACACACACACACACACACACACACACACACACACACACACAAACACACACACACACACACACACACACGCACACACACACACGCACACGCGCACGCGCACACGCACACGCACACGCACACACACACACACAAACACAAACACACACACACACAAACACACACACACACAAATAATAAAGATAAATAACAAGCCGTCAGATTTCAGTGTGCCCTTATTATCTTTGAATTCGTGAGCTCCGTTGAACACCAGCCTAGAGGACGTATTCGAATAGGTCTCATTTTTTGCAGCTACGCAGTGCTGTGTCCATTTTATAACATCTTCAGGGGTTTTCTTGATGACCGACGCCGGAATTCTACCGCACAGATTCGTTATCCTTCCCTCTAACTAATCTGAAGTCCGTCTCGATTATGCAAGCACGATCTTTCACGTATCCCCAAATAAAGAAATCGAACGGGGAGAGGTCAGGTGACCTAGCAGGCCAATTTATAGATTCGTGCCTTCCAATCTATTGCGCATGAAAAGCCGCATCCAGCCAGTTTCGTGCTCGGCTACTCCTACTGCTGATACTACAGAAGTGCAAAATGTGGCAGCGGGACTTCGCTGAGCAACTCATCCACCACTCCTTCAAGGATTTCGTTCACGTAACGCTGTAGTCAGTGTCTGATCGAAGAAGATGGGACCGATTATAGCACCGGCGTAAATTCCGAACTGCACATTGAGCGACCACTGGTACTGGTGCGATTGCGCTTTACCCAGTGTAGATCGGAGTCCCTTCAACAGTGTGCATTATGCAAATTTGCCTAGGCGTTTCTGCGACAATTGGCTTCATCTGTGCACATAACGTTGCTTAAAAAGTCCGTTGACTCATCGGCTTTCGTGAGGACCCAATTCGAAAAATCTAGACGACTCTACAAGTCCCTATCTTCTGAGCATTGATGCTGGTTAAGGTGGTGCGGGTGAAAGGCCGTCGTTTAGAATCCTCCAAACTGATGACTTGGAAATTGGTACCTGGGCTGCCACGTCCCGCACGCTAGCATGAGGGTTTGAGGCCATAAGTGCTAGAACATCCGCGCACATAGGCTAGGACTCAAAGGTGGAGTCCTCCACCACTGTTTCTTGAGGCTGCCGGTTTGTCTCAGATTTTCAAGATTACTCGTTTGCTCTACCGACAGACTTCCATGACGGATATATATTTGCGGCCTTCCTTTTGTTGTCCTTTGCAGCTCCCAAGGCAAGGATCATTTTTACCTTCTGCTCATTAGAGAAAGACATGGCGACTGGTACGAAACAAAACGCGCCTTTAAACATTTACACTGACGTTTTCAATTCGCTTTTGTGATGATAGGTTTTGTGGCAAAAGAAAAAAAACAACCATCCATGCACTTTGTCCACGCTAAGACAACGGTTATCACAGCTTGTTTCCAACTAACGCCAAACGAGACTTGTTCGGCCGAGGCGCCGCAGATAAGGCACTAGCTCGATCACAATGTTTTTCTTTATTTCCTTTATTTCGTTCTGGATAACTCAGAGGGCGCCTGTTCCAGGGCGCAGCTTTATTATCCGGTTGGGAGCGCAGTCTCGTGAGATTCTCCATATTTCGCGGGTTTATTTATTAGTCGGAAAAATAGTACGCGATTGGTACGTCTCTGAAGATACCGCAGTAAGATGTGCCTTGGCTGTGCTTTCAAATGCCTCATTGACACTTTGATAATTAGGACAGTATGTCCCAAGTTAGATAATTAATTGCAATTACCTAATTAACTCCCATTGACGAAAAAATTACTGGCAGCTACTCCACTATACTGTAAACTATATGCTATATAGGTTTTCTTCGAGTAACGCATTACTCTCTTTTTAAACCTTGGTGCATGATAGTTAATTTGGACACCGTGTATAGTTTTTATGATCTTTGCATGCAACTGACGATTTTTCCATGCCTTGTAAATGTTCTAAGTTATTAGAAGACATTTTTATGAGTCGTTAGCATTGCTTACTGGTAAGAAAAACAATTCTGAGACAGACAACGATCACGTGCATTTCACACGCCATTGATAAATGTCTGCCGAAGGGGTCATGAAGTCTATAGGTTTTTTTCATGGCCAATAAAGCACGCAAAGAAATTTGAAGTGTGGTAAACTTATAGCAACATTTTCATTCTCTAGGCATAAGCTATTCATACCTTTATAAATATAATTTAAATTCACTACCTCCATCTCTTTCAAAAATACAACAAACTTTGTCCTGTGTGTATATTGAAATATATTGTGTGTGCGCATGGTATTTACAGCAGAAATTTAAAAGAATGTTGAAATGAGAAAATAGGGATGAGGCAGCCGCCGCTATAGCGCTTCTAATGAGCGCGTGCTCCTATTGTCAGGATTTGCAGAAATAACGTGAAAGTATGAAATAAAAGTTCTGTATTTGGGTGCTTCGGTTTTCTTTGTCTTTTCTTGATTTCACCCGCAACTTAAGATTCTCTTCTTGTTTATAACCATGTACCCACCCCCTCTGTAATGCCCCAAAGGCCCTGAGGGTAAATGAGTAAATAAAAAAAAAAAAATAAATAAATAAATGAAAGTCGTGGGCGTCCGCGCCAACGATGATGCAGTAAGCTTTTAGCCACCATAAAATTTCAAGTGAATAGGTCAAGGAAAGTAAAAAGAAACTACAAATGATGTGGGTGACAGAGCTCTGGTAATGACACTTTAGGTGTGTGTGTGTTTGGGGGCGGGTGGCTCCGGAGGGGGCTCCGGAGGGGGCTCGGGCCCCGGAGGCACGCCCCGTAGTCGGCGCCTATGAAGTAGACCACGGCGGTCCGTGGTCTTCATCGGCTTTCTTCATTTCACTACTCCTCGCGCGTCCTTTCTCTCTCTTCCGCTGACATTCCTTCCTGGTCGCGCGCACGCACTGAGGCATCGTTACACATGAGCAAGCAAGTAAGCAAGCAAGCAAGCAAGCAAGCAAGCAAGCAAGCAAGCAAGCAAGCAAGCAAGCAAGCAAGCATGTCGTACCAGTACGCGAGTAAAAATTAAGTGAAGCTATACGGACCCTCTCAAGACATCCTCATTCCGGGTTTCTCCAGTTCGCAAAATGAGCTAGCTTGTTCTACGTTATTTATTTATTTATTTATTTATTTATTTATTTATTTATTTATTTATTTATTTATTTATTAAAAGAAACGCATCGCTGCAGCTTGTGCACCGTAATAATGAGAGGCCCCTCCAGGGGATCAAAGCTCCCCTTCCCGTATAACGAATCATCAAAAACTCTGGGGATAGGGCAGGCTCAGCGAGGGCCTTCTCGAGACCGCCCACGTATGCCTGCGCGTACTACACAAGTGCACACGCTATATATACGCATTCTCTACAAAGAGTAGAACGATTCGGAGCGAGCGAGGGAAGAACACTCGAGGCGGAGCGGAAGATCGCGGCTTACCTTACATGTTTCCGTGGCCTTTATATACCCTCCGGAGGGAGTAATCCCTGCCTACACAGGAGTTATATAGCTTTTGCTTCCGACGCAGGACCAGAGATGTAGGAACACCCATCGGGCGATGCCGCCTGGATAAGTCGTTACTCGCCTGCAAAATCTGGCCCCGGATAGCGCTGGGAATTGTGCGCCAGCATGAGTGCTGGGATTATATATATATATATATATATATATATATATATATATATATATATATATATATATATATATATATATATATATATATATATATATATATATATATATACATATATATATATATACGCTGTTGGTCGGAGCTACGGAATATGCAGCTGGTTCCCGTATATACAGCAAAGCCGGGCAATAAGCGCGGTAGAAGAATAGCGCGCTCGCATGCCGTTCTTTTTTTTTTTCTTTTCTTTCCGCGACAGGAAATGAATACGACATCTCCGATTCTCAGCCACGAGAATGTCATCGTCGGAGAAGGGGCCGTGATTGCCCTAATCATGTCTGCGTTATTACAATGTCCCGCACGGTGAATATATATCTGCATATATATAGCTCGTCGGACACTCGTTCTGCGTCGGTCTCACTGTCCACGTGGGCGTGCAGAGACGCGTTCACATCGCTACAGTTTCAGCACCGGCGCACTCCAAGGCTTACGGCATTGGCCGAGCACAGCGTCCGGGAGTGGATAATTAAAGAGCGTTATGCAGCGGCTAAGTTTTCGTTTATTGGTCCTCCATTAACGTTTATTGTCCGTAAGCAGTAAATGTATTGTTCGCAAGACAATAAACGTAAGCTCCGTTTATGGTCCTCCAGCCGTTACAGTGGAAGTTTAAAGGCAGTGAGCTGCGCGTGCCAGCGCGCGTGATTTATGACGCATGCGCGCAAGCTGAATTTCGGTAAAGTGCGCCATACAGAAGCTACGACACACGGCCACGCCGATCTTGCGTATGATGCAGAGTTACCAAAAGTAAAAGGGTATGCTCAAAGAACAGGACCTGATCCGAGTAAGCATAGACACTGATTTTGAGCCGCATCACGTATATACTTGTCACCACATA
Organism: Dermacentor albipictus; assembly: GCF_038994185.2. Lineage (NCBI taxonomy): Eukaryota > Metazoa > Arthropoda > Arachnida > Ixodida > Ixodidae > Dermacentor > Dermacentor albipictus. The sequence goes on along the minus strand of NC_091822.1, from coordinate 122,344,345 downwards.
TAAATTTCGGCAAACAGGAAGGGTTGGGGGGGCTCTCAATCGGCTGATACAAAAGACGTATTAACAAGCGCTTTTACGCCTACCCGGTATGGCCACCTTTAGCCTCAAGGATACGGGGGTGCACAACATGCAACGTCAGGAAATCACATAGAAGCACATCCGGTAAGCCAGAAGGAAAGGCACGCTGCAAGACACACTGCGTCTTGCAACGTCTCGGATACATTCCGCGCGGCAGACCAGCCGCGTACCGACAAGAATCGCAGCACGAATATACGTACAGTAGATCGCGCACGTCTCACCCATTCCCAGGAAAATGCCCCGAGACTTTCACAGCCGACGGCGACAAGCCAGGGCACAGATACTCGCGAGGAATTTAATAATTTAATTATGGGGTTTTACGTGCCAAAACCACTTTCTGATTATGAGGCACACGCCGTAGTGGAGGACTCCGGAAATTTCGACCACCTGGGGTTCTTTAACGTGCACCTAATTCTAAGTACACGGGTGTTTTCGCATTTCGCCCACATTGAAATGCGGCCGCCGTGGCCGGGATTCGATCCCGCGACCTCGTGCTCAGCAGCCCAACACCATAGCCACTGAGCAACCACGGCGGGTCCGCGAGGAAGTATATGAAAAGCAACCCAAGCGTCTTGCACGTGGACGCGGCCAGCGCGACAAGAAGCACCGCGTTCGCCCACCGTACTTCGTATAGACTACGATCACGGGATCGAGATAGATGCGTCGTTGGTTTCACGTGTGAGTGCTGCGGAGGCAGAGGAACTAGCGATAGCGCTATAGCCATCACGATATTAGACCGCACTGGCACTGCGTCATAGCCCTGAACTCTCCGGCGGTGTGCAGAAATTATTCCCGCGGCAAAATTTCGAGCTCCGCACATAGCGTTCTGAGAGGAGCGCGCACCAGCTGTGTATAGTGTGGGCTCCGGGGTGTGAATACTTATGCGGCAATCGGTATGGCGCAAGCCTGCGCCCGAGCACACGCGCAGCCGGAACCGCGAGAGGGTAGCGCGGAGGGAGTTCCACCCTCGGGCCGATAGAGTTCAGCTAAACATTCTTCACGCTACATGCATTCTGCAACGCTACCGCCTGTCACGGAGATCACTACCACTGCCGCACAAAGCTCTCAGGCGAGAGAAGGCCGTAGTGTGAGGGGAAACTACAAACACATAGCCACATTTGAGTCTGTACCACGCGCTTGGACAATCACTTTGCGTAGCACAACTTTCTTAGTTAGTCTCTCCAGAGTTTTATTATGAACGTGTAGGCTTTGATCATCACCATCGTATTCATCATGATCATGATTTTAAAAAAAAATTATTGTGTTCTACGAGCCAGAACTACGATCTGACTATGAGGCACGCCGTAGTGGGGGACTCTGGAATAATTTGGACCACCTAGGGTTCTTTAACGTGCACCTAAATCAAAGTACATAGTTTACTTCCACCGCAGGATGAAGACGTCCGCGAACATACTTCATTTACCCGCGTTTAATAAACTAGGATATTCCATAGTTCATTGTGTTCCGGTTTCGTGTTAGCCAAAACCATCCAATGCCTGCAAATTCGTTGCTTTTTTGGCTAACTTAGTTTTAAAAGTGAAGCTTTGCGAACCTCGCCGGGCTGTCGTGACCGGGGGTGCTGTGGCTTGGCTAATCTCTTGCCGAATAGGCCAACTAATCACAGCGCAGGGAGCGCGCGACGTCACCGCCGCTGGTTTCCTTGCACCAGCACAAGACGACGCTCGCCTCTGCGCATGCGCGGCAGCGGAGGCGGCGGCCGTGTTGGAAAGGAATAAACACAAACTAGTGTTTCGCCTTTTTATGGACTCGCACAAAGCTTCGCTGTATGCAGATTCCAGCTCGTTGGATCTCACGTTTAGCCCATGAAAACACGTACGCAAGCCCACACACACATGCCGCATAACTCCAAGGTAAGATAATCCCGGGTGTCATATGGGGGAACTCACGCGATGTGATGTGAAATAGTGATGTCGTGGGGCACACGTTTTATAGCGATAGCACTTACATGGTCATTCCAGGCGCATTTCTGTCGTCGTCGTCGCCCTGATATTCCGTACAAAGTCCAAGGGCGATAGCATCGTCGCCGCGCACCGTATGTTGTATGTGCGAGTGAAAGCGTGCGAAGTGAGCAGACGATGGCGGCTCAATCTCGCACACGCAAGGGAAGAAAGAGAGGAGGAAGCGCACCTAAAGCCCCTTAAACTTCGTAAAGTAGTGCCACGCTTTGAAGAATGCCGCCTCCTCCTCGCGCGCTCTGGCCGAGGCCGACGCCGCATCGCTATTGGCCTAATAGCATCACGTGGGCCCTCGCGCCGCGCATCAGCGCCATTTTTGCTCGATAAGCGTCTACGGAGTGGCGAGGAGCGCATGTTGGCGCCATTGCTACGCTCGAGCAGTGTAGGCGGCGCCACAGTCGAGGAGGGAGAGTGAAAAAAGGAGAAACGAGGAGGAGGGAAGGTGGCGGAGGAGAGTGTCGCTACTTTACGAAGTTTAAGGGGTTTTAAGCGCACCGTCTTCCATCGCGCACAAGGCGCAGGGGGAAGGAGGGGGTGCTCTACTCCGGCGGCTGCTAAAGCGGTTGCTGCGTATGGAGCGGCCGCGCGCTGCCTCGCGAACGATATCTTGGAAGCGATCTGCAATGAGTACAGAGTCAAGGTGCACCGAGGACTCACAGCTTCATGTGCGCTGTGTTTTCGGTGCTTGGTTCGCATTGAAGCGAGAGGCGGCGTGAAGGTAAATTTGCCCGCTGCAACTGCTGCGTTTCCTCACCCAAACGTTTTGACAGCTAGTTTCCGCGGTCATCGAGTGAGATGTGTTCGTGTTTGCTTGTGCGCGCGTGACGCCATGCTTGTTAATTTAGTTAGTAAGCGAATGTGTACAAGCTTATACAGCCCATAAAACTGCTATCATTACTTTGCATAGCTGTCTACTAATTTGCTATCTATACAATGCTTCGCTTTTCGGGCGAAAGTGCGACTTCTTTAGTTACTAGACGAATACACTCATAAGAAAACTTACACCCTTTCGGGTTTACCTTGTCCCACAACGATAATGGTCATCTGGCTTGCCTGCATTTTCTTTCTTTAACGCTAGGGGCCCGGTACTCCCAAGTTACGAACGGCTTGCTCGTTATCAGAGCGACACATCATTCTCTAGAGGAAAGTAGCGAGCGCTGAGTTTTCAAGAAAGGAAACGCAAGCAAGGCAGATGACGATTTCGCTGTGAGACAAGATAAGCCCCAGAGGATGCGAACTTTTTTAAGAGTGTAGGATGAAATTCAGCGCGACAGAACATGGAAACGACGCATATGTGATATGATATGAAGCGAAATGTACAACTATCAGTTCACAAATTATATTTTAGCTTCTGCCACTTACACAGATCCCGTGCGTCCATCTTTTGGTAGCTTCACCTGAAGCTTTTGCCTACTGACTGTGTTTTTCGTGACTGTAGTTGCGCGAAAGCAGTGCTTGCTCCTTTTGTCGGCTCACAGTTTTGCGATTTCCTCTTCAGGAATAGAGCGCGAATGAACACAGGGACGGGGAAAAAAAAAAAAAACGCGAGAGCGACAAATATCAGAGCTGTGCTTCGCAGTGTGAGTTCACATAAGCTCGCCTAACTTACACTTTCGCTAACTTCGTCCTCAAGAACATCATCAGAAAGCCTAATAGTTGTAAGGAAAAAGTGCACGGAATAGCTAAGGGAGAAGGACAAGGAAGAGGAAAAGTAGACAGGTGTTGCGGCGGATGGGCGGCTGTCTGTTTGCATTACATAGCACAATCTGGTCGCCAGGTTTTCTGTCCACTGAAAACTGGATATCAATGGATCGCAGGCTCTTTCAAAACCTCCCGCAACAACTGTGCTGATTTGGTGCAATTGCGAACCTCTCTGCTCTTTCCTTGGTGTGACAACATAAAGAGTAAAATCTTGTTCATATTTATTGTGCGTGGGGCTTTCAGACGCAATATCGAAAGCGGTTGCACAAAGAACCGTTTGAACTAAGCGCCGTTAAGAGCCCCGCTTACTGGTGCTGCCATTCAGCGGTTCCAGCGAGAGGCGGCCCCATGGCTGTCCGGTTGCTGGATTTCAAAACCGGCTAACCGTACACAAAATTGACTTACGTTTGTCTCGGAGGTTATGCGCGCTGGCACTTTCACTTGGTGCTGTGGTCAAAAGGTAGCGCCCCAATACCGTGTATTCTAATGTCCCTCGTATATTCTAAAGGATCTTTCGCGTTTTTCGGTTTTTCCGCCGACCCTTGAAATTGCTCGGAAGAGCGTCGAACAAGGAACTTAAGCGGGTGCCAGGGGGCCTGCATAATCGAGTTTCACGCATTTGTAGGGATTGTTAGCGTACTCTAGGGAGCGCAGTTTCCTAGCGTGTTCTTAGCGTACTCGGCGCGCTCACGACTGAAGAGCGCGTGGTGCACTTTTCCCAAACAACAACAAACGTTAACGTATCGTTACACTAATGCTCAAAGAAAATGAGCTGAGATTGACCATTAATTGCGAATAAAGTACTTCATGATTACTTTCAATATTTCTCTTCAGATGAATATTTTGTCGGTTTCTTACGCATTTCCGGGAGTGAACTTGATGATGGATTTTTTTCTTTCTGGCGGTTCCCATTGTTTTATTATTTTTTTAGTTTTGTGTATATGTTGGTCAATTAGCGCGTGGCGTCAGTGACGTCACGCGCCGTGCGGACAGGTAAAGGAAAGTGCTGATGTGCCCTCTGCGCTCGAAGGCGGAGACTGAATACTGACCGAGCAGTTTCGCAATGTTGATAGGCACAGATGAAACTGAAGCCGGGTAAAGTGGGTAATTAGAGGCAAGCAATAAACACGTATTTACCCAGTAAGACAGTCTTGATCGTCTAAATTTTGTTTCCCATTTTGTGCAAACCGCCGAATTCATGGCCGATCCCCCACGGTGACATGTGTCTCTTGTGCAGAGGAAACAAGAACGACAACAGGAACAACGGCAACATGGTCAGGATGGTCTGGCTTCATCCCTTCTGTGCCATTATATATATATATATATATATATATATATATATATATATATATATATATATATATATATATATATATATATATATATATATATATATATATATGCATATATAATGGTATTTGTTTTTCACAATAGCTGATCTTCATTCCTTTCCATGCTTTTCGTTCTTGGGTCCGCCTGATTGTCATCTGATAACTCGTCAATGCGGTCCTGTTGATAGATGCAGATCCAGCGTACATGTTGGAATCAGTGTGAAGCGAAGGCATGTATAATGGTTATGTCTATTCGATGCGATATAAAAACTGGTTTGGTTTGATTTGGTTTGGTTTGATGACATTTATTGTGAACAGTAGTGGGACATATGCTCATTCTGGAGGAATGGCTAATAAACGGGCACACACCCATTAGTACACAGTGAAATTATTATATCAAAGAAAACGTAGTTGAAAGAATCCAGTAAATGTAACTCTCCATTCCATTAAGGAATTGGTGAGCATTAGAGGTGCCTGTGAAGCGACATTGTGTGTCCAGGTTTTCTGTAGCAACTTATTGTCACGCAGAACAGAGGTGGGCATACTTGGTCAGCGTACGAGGGCTACTATGCCCGTTCACTGGTACTTTCATTCGGCGACCACGCAGCGATATCCAGTGTCCCCAAGTTGACAGTAAACAGCCAGAAACTGAGATACCGCAATGAAGAGATCCCCTTAAATGAAATCAATCTCTCTGAAACCTTTCCTCGACTACTTAGTTTTCTGTCCCCTCCTCTTTAACCACCGGCTTCTTCGCCAATCTCCCGCTGTGGTTAAGCGCTATGGCACAAGCAGTAGCCAAGCAAGCAACGTACGAGAGATGACAATGAGGACATTTGCAACTGGCAAGTTGAGTTCTGCGCGCGCAGGACACAGACAGTTTTAAATCTACGAGACGGACTGTTCTCTCTTACCGAGGCGACTGCTGCCGGCGATTATGACGACCCGATTTCGCATACCCACGTAACATGCACTTTGCTAGTGCTAGTTTATATACAATGCGTACCATACTGAACGCGCCTTCATTGCAACTTACGTAACAGCGCGAAAAAAGCAAGGACTTGACGATGATAGAGTGTGTGAAAATGGCGCTCTTTTCACTCTGTCTCTACTATACAGTCATTTCCTTAATTTTTCGCGCCGTTACATGAGTTGCAATCAACCAACTAGCCCAGCAAGAAACCTTTCTAGCGTCTTCATTATTTTTACTCTTTTTTTCAGGCATAGGTTAAGGAGACTAGCTTTTTTTTTATTCCAAAAATAAAAGAAAACCCACTCGCACTGGTCAATTTTTTCTTTGTTTACGGTGCAACTCTTCATGCTTTCAGTCCTTTTGGTGAAGCTTTTACCGGCTACTCAAACCCACCAACCATTTACCTAATAGAAAAGAGAAAGAAAAAAAAATATATCCCGGAACTCATCGGTGATAAATATGGCCGATAAAAAAAAAAGAACTGCTCAAAGAAACCGCTTTCTCTATTTTCTTCACCCCTTCTCACTCTCTCTCGCTCAATTTTATACGGTGGTCTGCTTGGGCGGCTGCATTAAACCTGGCCGTGCCGTTGTGGGATAGTAGCTGTTGACCGTGATGGAGATGGGATCTTCCAGCAGAGATCCCGTGATGTTCAGGTCCTTGGTGTTAGGCTCGGGTTCGGGAGCGTACGCGGGTGCTTCGCAGGGCAACCTGAATATCGTCTTCTTGGTGCCCGTCGTCGCTCTCTGGTAACGACTGAGTACTCGGAGTAGGCCCATGATGGTGATCGGGAGCGCTAGCATGCTGATCGCCAGGACCGCTCCGTAGACAGCCGTCGCGTCCGAAGGTCGGCTGTCGAACTGCGAGGCAGGGAAGAGCAGATCCGCCGCCGAGCCTGCTCCGGACGCAATGTCGCCCTCGTACTTGACCTCCTGGAACTTGTAGGAAACCTCGATCTTGGGCAGAACCGGCGCGGCGTCCCTGTAGCCGCCCTTGCTGCTTTCTTCGAAGAAGGTCGGAGGAAAATGCTGCGTGCGCGAAAACAACAGCGCCGGCGAGATGATCGCGGCGGTCAGAGCAGACCCGTTCTTGCAGGGCTTCGAACTGTCGCCGACCGAGCGGCTCGAAGACAGCATCTTCTTCAGGATGACCTTCTTGATGACGTTGATGGCCGCTTCGGCACCCGTCCTCTGGCTGATTTCCATTTCGTTCCTGGACTCGCGGCCTCCCAGTACGTGCAGCTCACCCCCCTTGGCGCCGAGCAACCTCGACGCAGCGGCGCTCTCCGCAGCTCCCTCGGACTCGCTTCGCGCCGAGCGCCGGCGAACAACGACGATGAGGGGATTGACGCTCTTGTTCTTCTGGCCGACGCCGTTGTTCACGACGTACTGGGGACCCACGGCGCTGATGTTCTCGCCAGCGGGGGCGCCCTGCAACTTGAAGAGGTCGTGGAAGAAGTGATTCCGCAGCAGGGACTTGCCGAGAACCTCGCCGTTGCTCGTGGACTCCACGACGACGTACGGCGGACGTCGCGCGCGCGCTCCCTTGCGGTGATGGCGTTCCGGGGCACCACTGTCGGTGCGGGCACGCTTCTTCGGCCGTTTCGAATTCTCGGAGGTGTCGACGTGAACCTTGTAAGAGGAGAACTCTACTCCCTTCCGCCTCGGCGGTTCGATTCCGAAGATCTTCCAGATCGGGAAGCTCGCGCCATGACCACTGAGAAGGGCTTCCAGTGCCTCGTCTGCACCTGCAAGTAGGCAAGCAGAAAAAAGGGGTGACAAAGCTGCCGGAGGCTTATTGGTTCAATCGCCAAAACAGACGGGTATGGTGCGAAGCATGCCTGCTACGACGAATCAATGGCGTTCAGTCGCCGACTGCGAGGTCACGAGTTCAATACCGCGCCACATATCGTTCACATTTATGTCCGGAACGACCGAATGTAATATTTATGAAGAACCAACCAAGCTGGCAGTCCAAGAATGCCTCTAACATGCTTTGAGATATGGTTATTTGCCGCACTATGTTGCAGTAAATGTTGTGGGTGGCGTTCCCTTAACCACGGTGCCTTATCTGTAGGCGGAAGCCAACCACTACTTCGAGCGCCACTTCCTCGAGGACCAAGTTCGGATCTCCGTGCAGCGTCAGTGATCAGAGGCGCAATGCCTCAAACGACCGCGTCTGCATTTTTAGACAAGAGGCACAACGTCTCGACGACATCGTCTCAAAACGCCAGCTATCGCGAGGGTGGAATGCGAGAACTCTCCTTTCGGGTACCAGCGGTAGAAGGGTGGTACCAGTAACACCGTTGTCACCGTACGGTTTTTGCCGCTGTGTTAGACTGCCACTGTTTTTGGGATCGACCCACGAAAACGGTTTGACAGTCGCAAGAGAATCGTGGTTAGTTCTCAAAGAAAGCTAAACGCTGTAAAACGCCTACGTGCAGATGTTTGCGCGCCCGATAAACGCACCGAAGGGTCAAAAGTCATACATACTTTTGGCATTTATTATGTACTTCCTCCTCATCTGTATATGTTTGTCTTTGTTACCTGTGTACGTTCATTATCGTGTACCACGCTGGGTCTAGGTCGAGTTCTCCCGCTGATTAAAAATGGTCCTCAGCGCTACATACATACATGCATACATACAGACATGTACCCATGTATGTAATACATACATACATACATACATACATACATACATACATACATACATACATACATACATACATACATACATACATACATACATACATACATACATACATACATACATACATACATACACATACATACATACATACATAATACATACATACATACATACATGCATGCATACATGCACACCTAGATACTGCATCCGATGTCCTGTTTACATGATAGCTTTTTGGTAATTCTAAGCCCACAGCGCTTGTTAGTTGACCAGACTAAGTCCGCACATAAGAAGCATGTATTCTTCAGCGTATTGCGCTTTTTACAAACTTGAAATGGTACACGGGAAGTGTGGAGCGCATCGTAACGCTACAATAACATATTTATACATTACTATTTGCAAAACTAAATAAGTACGTGAACAATTGCGAGCCACAGTTTAGAGGTACATGTGTAAACGTGCGCACCTCTCCCCGATTAATTTAGTCATTTTCCGTCTCGTGCTTATGTTGTACAAGTCGACACTAGGGAAATTAGATATATTTGGCACATATTAATTACATGTTATTTTTTTACGTCAGTTGGTAAAAACACACGTGACGTTACATATCTTTCGATTCGCCTTAATGTTACGCCCAAACTGACGCACGCTCAAATTGGGTTCCATCCAAGAAAAAACTCCCGCGCCTACCCTGATAGTGAACAGGTCCCCGTTTCTCTGCAAAAATACAGAACGCCCTCCCGCCCCTCCCCTAATGTTTCAAGCGACAAACACTACCGCCAGGGACCTCAAGTCGTTGATACTTGACGTTCGCTTACGAGAAGCAAGAATGCATTCCTGGTTTGTCCGCAAAAAGATAAAGATTCAAAAGTTGTTTATGGAAACAGGGTCTTTAATTAAATAAAAGTACTTCATATATATCCGCAGGCACAAAGAACAAACATAGAAAATTTAAAAAAAGATGTGCCATAACCACCGCCATGGCCATGAGTGGCACTACCTAACGCTTCCAGGGCCAGATCTAGCACACTTAAGCAAATGTCCAAGGAATTGGACGAAAGGCTAGCCGCCACAGTAACATCGCATGTGTAAGGTGTGGGTTCGGCTTCCACTAGCGGTACAGCGTACTAGAATTAGTACACTGAGCCAGCGGCCAGTTCTCTCTTCGTCCAGTCCATTGCCTTTAAAATCACCCCTAACTTTCACTTATCCTTTTCCTTGGTATCATTGTCTAATTTGTTGGCGAATTCCTAGCAAACAAGCCTTTGCACAGTCTAGAACACACGTAAGGGTGGCTGTATGTCGGCATATAGAGTTTCATACAATTACTAAAGGAAATTGTGGCGCTAGTGTCTGCACGAACTGCAAGCAGAATAGTTCAGACATCATGGGAATAGTAGATGGGTTTGCGTAAACTTTGTTCTGGCCTAAAACGGCTTCGCAAACTTATAATTTTAGGAAACTAATGCGCTATAAATAATTAAATAGGCGTTATTAAAATTGTCCGACGGCGGGATTCAAACGCGGGACCTCTAGCACTGAGGCCCGCTATTGAAACTATTACGCCACGTACGCAAAGACAAACGCAACCACTGCGATTAGCAGCGATTATGCGTGACTCCAGATTATTAGCACCTTCTGAATTAAAAGGCATGAATTGCTTAGAAATTTAAGTCAATTTAGGTCCAGATGAAAGCGTAATCAACGAAGCCACAAGAGCATCTGAATCCACAAGCACGAAGATCAGACAAATCCGTGTAGAACCCATAATTACCACGGTGGCTGAACGATAGCAGGGCCACAGTTTCCTCCAGTAATTGTAGGAAACTATGTCTGCCGGTTCTGAGCGCCGCAGGCAGACATTCGAGGAAGCTGTGCGTTCGCTTGCGTTGAACTGCCTGTGTATAGGGCCCCCTATCAGCAGCTACCGTGCAACCTTGGAAATAACACGCCCCGTCACTGTCTACTACGCCTGAACCTGCGCCTACGGATGACGACGGTTACGGAAAAAAAAAGGATACGGGTGCGGTGAACCAAAATCGGGATCCTCGGTTCCTATCTTCCTCGTCGAGCCGAGTTTAATGCCTTTCGGAAGTGGTCGACTTCGGCGCTGAAAAAGGACCCTCACTTATAACTGCTTTAATAATAATAATAATATTTGGGGTTTTACGTGCCAAAACCACTTTCTGATTATGAGGCACGCCGTAGTGGAGGACTCCGGAAATCTTGACCACCTGTGGTTCTTTAACGTGCACCTAAATCTAAGCACACGGGTGTTTTCGCATTTCGCCCCCATCGAAATGCGGCCGCCGTGGCCGGGATTCGATCCCGCGACCTCGTGCTCAGCAACCCAACACCATAGTCACTGAGCAACCACGGCGGGTTATAACTGCTTTGCTGTCCTATACCGCAGCGAATGACCAAATGCACTGACCGTGAGCCGAGTGCGCGCCGACCTCGTTTCCGGCCCCGCCGACGAAAGCCGCCGCAGTGAGAACGAGGAGGAAGCGAAAAAGCGGCGCGCCGAGCGACGGCATCGTCGTGGGTCGTGCGATCCGTGCGTCAGCTGGACGATCTTCGGCGGGGACGACCCGGCCAACGAGAGCGAGCGAGTCGCTCCGAACGCAGCCGCGAGCGCCGATCGCGCGGCGAAGACGAAGACGAGAACGAGCCAGCGACAAGAATGTCTGTCTGCTTACTGAATCGTCTTGGATTTTACTCGCTTTGATTACTCGCTTTGATTTTTTGCTCGAAATTACGGATTTCTAAATTTATTCGCTTAGCGCGTGTGTAAAATCTGGCCGACTCTTGGCCAATCTCCGGGAGTCGGTACGTGCCAGACTTTAAGGTCATCATCATCGTGATCGTCGTCATAATCATCAACAACAAAAAGGCTGGGCTCTGCGAAGCTCGCCGGAGAAGAACACACGGTGTTTTCGCTTAATTTAGGCGGCGAGCACCGAATGAAGACAAGAGTCAGCACCAGCAATGAAGCCCGCGGGCTAAACGTGACTCGAGCTGCGAACTCTGCTTTTGATTCGTTGACATTATAACGTTATTTAATTAGCTTCAAGCTCCGAAGGGATTACCTGGATATTCGTGGCCGTCACCACGCATATACTTTAAATGAGTATATACTCATTTAAAGGAACAACTTCTTTCGAAAGGATAAAAGGACGTCGACAGGCACGCTCGATGATGATGATGATGATGATGATTATGACCTTACACTATGACTTGCACCTACACTGGGGGATTGGCCAAGAACTGTGTGCTTGAACTGTTACTTAATGTTTGAAGTAATGTATATCAGATAAAAAAAGATTGAAACGTGTAGCCGCAACCGGCGTCGAAGACGTCCCTGTGGCTAAAACTCAGAACCGACGCTCCGAAAGTTAGTATTATTTCTGATGTTAACGTTAACACTAATTTAGCAAGCGGAATTTCTAGAAGTCTTTTTCTGAATAATTTATACCGGCGACATAACAAAACATGGTGATCTGGGGATTCTGTTTTTTGGCAGTATTGACACAGGGCGACATCGTGAGACCAGTCCTGTGTAAATATAGGTTTAGTGGGGGGACACGGCAGCGTAATCTAGACTGACGTATCGGCAGAGCCCTCGCTTGGATTTGACTGATTTCCATGCGCTTTGCTGCGTGCACGCACGGTGTTCCCTCTATCCCGCTTTCCTCTTTCTGTTGCCCCTTTCCCTCCCCCCTGTATAGGGTAGCAAACCGGACGCTCGTCTGGTTGACCTCCCTGCCTTTCCTCTCTTTGCTATCTCTCTCTCTCTCTATCTCTCCGATTGTCTTGATGGACACCTCTAGATTTCCTAGGGATATTTGAGGCGGAGCAGCTCTGGGCCGTCCAGCGAGCCCACGATGCGGCCAGGGAGTTAAAACTCCCGGTCCCCAGGTTGGAGCAGCCCGCTCTATGGGGCCTAGCGCCACGTAGCTCGCAGGACCTTCGGACCTTCGCAGGACTGCAGGAAAGAAAAGTTATTCCATCCATCCATCCACCGTCCATCCATCCATCCATCCATCCATCCATCCATCCATCCATCCATCCATCCATCCATCCATCCATCCATCCATCCATCCATCCATCCATCCATCCATCCATCCATCCGTCCATCCATTCATCCGTCCGTCCATCCGTCCGTCCGTCCGTCCGTCCGTCCATCCGTCCGTCCGTCCGTCCGTCCGTCCGTCCGTCCGTCCGTCCGTCCGTCCGTCCGTCCGTCCGTCCGTCCGTCCGTCCATCCATCCATCCATCCATCCATCCATCCATCCATCCATCCATCCATCCATCCATCCATCCATCCATCCATCCATCCATCCATCCATCCATCCATTTCTACGAATTGAATACTTTCGACATCTAATCACTGTTATGTGAGCCACTGCCAAAAGAGCCGGCAGTATCGGTCCACTCAGGGATGTTAGAGCTAATGAATCCGTCGTTTCAATTAAGTGTAATCCACAGTGACCTGGTACGCATAATAGCTTGACAAAATTCAACTGTGGAGGAACTGACGTTAGAAACGTCTTTAAAGTTGACGAATTGGATGGAGCTGTAAGCGAAGTACAGACAGAAAGGACATCTGGTATAATAACAGTACTGATGGCTTTTCAAATAGAGTTTTCTCAGCGCTAGAATCAATGCCGAAAGCTCGGCTTCAAAAACGGGAATGAAATCTGGCTCAAAGAGAAAGACCAGCCAAGCGAAAGCGAGAAGATGCCTACGCCCGTCTTATCGTTGTTCACTGGAGCGTCTGTAGCTATTATGTTATTTGTTTGTACGTGTGCAAGGTAATCTAGCAACAGGTTATTTAAGAACCTGACTGATTGAAACATGTTTCCGGGGGAAGATGTAATCAAATTCAATCTTAATATTCTGTTCCGATTCAGTTGATGGAATTACCTCTTGAATGTTAACATTTAAACTATCTAATTGCTTTTGTTCAAAAACGACCTGTGAAGTGTGAAAACTTGGCCAACGAGCAAGAAAGAAGGAGTGTGGATCATTTATAAAGACGTATAAAGACACGCTCGCTTAACCGTACTTTCACTCTCATGTTCCACTAAAACATGACCAATAATAAAAGAAAATTGCGAGAAAGGTTGTGAGAGCGTGCACAGATTGCGTTGAGACATTTTTTTTACTGTATAGTTATACATAGCGTGGCCACTAACGCTCGTGGGTTTGAGTCACGTGTTAAGACGACGACGACCACCATCATCACCACCACCACCACCACCCACCCGATTCATGGCCAATCCCCCACTGTGGCTATGTGCCACGGCCACTCAGCACAACAACAACAACAACAACAACAACAACAACAACAACAACAACAACAACAACAACAACAACAACAACAACAACAACAACAACAACAACAACAACAACAACAACAACAACAACAACAACAACAACAACAACAACAACAACAACAACAACAACAACAACAACAACAACAACAACAACAACAACAACAACAACAACAACTCTGTTACTGCATGCGTAATCGTGCGCATTCTGGGTCAATTTTCCCTTTTATGCTGGTTAGACCGTGATAATTTCTGGGGCGACATTTGTACGAGTCCGCAAAAATTTACCCTGTACTTGACTGTCTAACACACGCTTTGAGAAGATTCAAATTGCGTTGGGTTAGGTGTTGTTTTAGAAGCACTTAAACTGCCTGCAGGCATATGTACAGGCCTCCTCTTCAGCATTCATGATAATCCACTGTGGAGCATAACACAGAGGCTCTGGAACCCCAAGAGTGATTGATTTTACTCGTTAGTTTAATTGCCAATACTTAAGATCCAAAATATCAGAAGTCCCGAGGAGGAGGTCACGAATAAAAAAATAAGAGACAGAAAGAGCAAGGGTAGTGCGACGACGCAGATGATGCCCCCTCACATGTTTACTCGTGCACTCTACATACAGCGAAACCCATCAGAATAACTGCACTCCAAATTTGATTATAACTGATATACGCTTTAGACAAAGCCCTTCCGCCCACCCTGGCCTGCTTCCCCCTATAGGATGACACAGCAGGAAGGAGAGGGGCGTGAGCTCCAACTTTCGTTGAAAGCAAGGCACCATGGTTAGTACACGTGTGTACTAGCGTGGCGGGCGTAAAACGATGGCTTTCGTCAGTACCGCCAGGAAGCGCAAAGGGATAAAAAGAAAAAGAAAAAGAAGAGGGACTTTGATCCTTCACTGTCTGCCGCAGGGGCAATGTTTGAGCAGCCAGTTAATAGCCGCAACGAAGCTGAGAGCAAAAAAGCGGCTTCCTCCTACTCCTTTTCATCCCCTAAACTCTCCGGCCGTTTGCGAATCTGCGGGAGCCGCCGGTTTGCCTTCTTCCCTCCCATTGTCACGCCGCAAGAGGGGTTCTGCAGCCTCGCACTCGGCTGTAAACGACGGCCCGGCGGTGTTTGCACTCCTGCGTTCGCTCGTGCTTGTGAGTGTTAGTGGGCGTGTGTGTGCGCGCGGAAGCGTATATACGCCCGGGCGAAGTAGTGCTCGGTATAGCCTAGCGTGTTTGAATACAGCTGCTGCGCAGGCCTGCCGCCGGCGTTGTGTGTATCCTAGGCTCGCTAAACACTCTGCGACGCTTCTCGCGAAAGATGGCTCGAGGCGGCCCGTCGGCATCGAGGGTTTTCTTGGCCGAGCAGGCCTTTCATGTGGCGTGCGAGTGAGCGTGCGGTTGGGTATGTGCGCTATACAGAGATGTCGACGCTGTGGCCGGGGGAGTGGGGAAAAAGAAAACGAAGAGGATACGATGAGAAGAGAGCATGACGCCGGGATGGAATGTCCCTCTTGGAAGAAGAGGGATTTTTTTTTCTTCAGCTAGCTGGCGGTTCATAGAAAGCGTATTTCTTTACCTCTTATAGCCTCGGAGAAGTGATACGCTGAGTAGTCTTTCAAGTCTCGCTTGTATTTTACGTACATTGCCACGTGTTGTTCGGTTATTATCCCTTGCACGTATCGCGTGCGTCGCACGCTTCCGAGAGATTGGTATGCTCTCTGATATACCTGATATTATTGTTTGCGAAGCAGAGGTGCTGCATTTTTTTATTGCTCTTACTCTTGATGTATCAGGTACACAGGGAATGTTTTTCTGCAAGCGTTGTACAAAGTACAGTGATCGAAAGCTTGTGCAACTCGCTAGATCTGTACCGTGAAGCAAAATGTGTGGCGAATTCGTTCGGCAGTTATTGTGCAAACTGTAGTGATCGAAGGCTTCTCAAGCTCGGTGTATCTACGTCTTACTCCTATTCTTGAAGCAGCAAGAGTGTATCCTGAAGTGCCGACCAATGCATCAGTTTTGCAGAGGTACAGAAACCGGTCAATCGCGGTGTGTTGCGGTGTACGATAGATACATATAATTTTACAACGACCCTGTTTGCGAAGAAGGCTCCCCGTGATTCACATCGACGTGTAGATCGTTCAACAGAGTTGCGTTCGCCTGGACTGCCCTTGTTTTGTTCATGTACTGCTGTACTGGCGTGAAGAGGTGTACGACCCGTTGAACGGAACTGTGGCGAAATGTTAATGAACGAGGAGCGAAGTGGTACTTCTTTCAAGAGCGGGTATTTTACGGCGAAGCTGTGCACTGCTGGGGTTCCATGTATATTTCGTGTTTGTGCGTCAACAATAATATCATTAAAAGAAAAGACGAGCGTGGGCCGATCCCGGGGATAGTGTAATATCGGGGCGACCCGCAGCGGGATTTAACCAGGTTTCAAGCCCTCCGCCAATACTACTACTACTACTACTACTACTACTACTACTACTACTACTACTACTACTACTACTACTACTACTACTACTACTACTACTACTACTACTACTACTACTACTACTAATAATAATAATAATAATAAATCAAGATGCATTGTTTCATGTCGATGGGTATAGTGGACTCGTTTGCGAACAGCATATGGACTCACGAGGCACTGCCATATATGCAAAGCATAAAATGTATGTACACCCATACACCCTTGTGTCCCAAGAGGACGATGCCACGACTGTAGGGATGTTCGTGTCGTACAAACGAAAAACGGAATTGTGACATTCACTGCGTGTGTATCTCCAGGCACGCGCAAGTGCGATATCAAGAAGTTCATGACCACGCACTTTGCATGGGTTAGCCGCGAGGACACTACGCCTGTGATCATCGTTGGTTACTTCAATGTGGACATTTCACAACCAGACAAGAAATGGTTCACTCAAGTGGTGCTAGAAGAGTTTGATTTGGAGCGCCACACGAATCTAAATCACTCAACTACTCAGCGACGGTCGTGTAAGGATTTAAATTTGGCCAGGAATCTGTCTGAGGTTGGAACCGTACCACCTAGTGTATATCCCAGTAATCACAAAGCTATCGTCACTACCATTACCAAATGATAGAAATTTATGCATGTACCCTTGTCTAAGCCTGTGTGAGGTGCTGCAGCTTCGCTGGTCATCCACCTCGACAGAGTGGAATGGTTCCTTATACTTTTTAAAAATATACGCTTGCGAATAAAAGTCCAAAAAACAAAATAAAAGAAGCATGTCGTTTTGGGCACGTGACTGATGCGATGAGCCGTTGTCCGAGCTGTGGGTGAGAATAAGCGTATTTGAAGTAGGGAGAAGTCATTCCTCTACAAGCTGGTGGGTGTACTTATTTTCGGTAGTGTCATGAAGGCTGAATCGCGACGAATCATGACAGGCTATGTGGTCAGTAAGAGCGAAATTAAGGCTTGAGAACTGAAAGAAGCACACTCGGCAGATTTCGAAGGGAAAGCGTCGGAGAACGTAATTTCTGCATTGTTATTCGATATTAACAAACGTAGGGCCGTCATAATGCAAGGATTCCGTTTGCACGATTTTATTGCTTTTTTTTTTATTGAGATGAAATTTTAGGAGAGGTTGGCGCCTTTATGGTGGCACCGGCTACTCCTTGTCACTTGGCAAAGGAAAACAAGTTTGCGTAAAAAGGGAGAATAGCGACACGAAAGATGGCACTCAGTAGAACACTCAGTAGAACACTGGATGAATAAAAAATATACAGTCCAACAGTATATGAGTCGCAAAGTTCTGTGCATAAGTCCAGTCCACGTACGCATATATAAAGTCAGATATTTAGAACAGTCAGAACACTCAACACATGTAATGCACTGCAAGTACAGAACAGAATTATACATATTGCATAAAAGTTGCGATCGCCTCATAAACCAATTATGAATCACGAACAACGTTTATGTTACTCATTTAGCGCATTCGGATCAGCTGATGCCTAATATTTTCCCAAAATGTTGGTCTCCTCTAAAAACTTTTTCAGAGCAAGAAGCGCTCTTTTTTGAAGGCCCGCAGTTGGCCATGGGCCAAGTATTTTTTTAGAGTGAAAGGTCTTCTGTCTAATATCAACAAATTTGCTTGCAGTACCCTTCTTTGTGGATTGTATTTAGTGCACTCGAGGAGAAGATGATGCACATCTTCGTCTGTATGGCCACAAGAACACTGTGGACTAGAGACACGTTTTATCCTGTACAGGAAGTGTTTAGTGAATGCAGTACCAAGACGCAGGCGGTGTACCAATGTTTCAAATTTTCTGTTGTCTCTTAGATTTCCCGGCATTGTTAAGTTTATACATGGGTCTATGAAGTATAACTCAGAGTTTTTAGTTTGCTGATCAAACCAGGTAGTTTTGCTGAGGCGACAAGAAATCTGTCTCAGGAGCAGACGGACTTCACTACGCAATAGAGGAAGATTGGTTGTCTCCACGTTATTGTGCGCCCGATTCGCAGCTGCGTCCGCTGCAGTATTTCCAGGAATATTGCAGTGCCCAGGTATCCACTGGAATGCAATTACGTGGTTCAGTGCGCTTGCTTTTGTAAGTTCTTTGAGTGTCTCATACAATAGCAAAGTGTTCAAAGAATTTTTCTTATTGCTCTGTAGTAATGTGAGAGCGGCTTGCGAATCGCTAAAGATAACCCATTTTTGCGAATGTTCTTTTGATGCTATGAACCGCAAAGCACACAGGATTGCAAACAGTTCTGCCATGGTGGAAGATGTCACTCGGGATAATTTAAATGTTTGTTCTAGCGCTAAATGTGGAATGACGAATGCTGAAGTCGAGGAGTTTTTATGACACGAACCATCTGTATAAACGTGTATGTACTGGGGATATAAGGAGTAAATTTGGAAGAGTGCCAGTTGTTGGGCGGCTACTATGAACATGTCTCTCTTAGATATAATCCCGTCAACCGATAATTCTATTTTAGGACATGTTAACATCCAGGGAGGGTAACAAACATCCACTTTGCATATTTCAAACCTTGGTAATAATGCTTTATGTTCTCGAATAACATCGTGAATTTTGCTTTTGTTTCTTTCGGTAAGCGCGAGGTTTAATGGATGATTCTCGTGTTGGGTTAAGATGCGATAAATATGTCGGCATGTTTCAACCGTTCGTATGACTGGAAATGGTGGGTGACGAGCTTCAGCAATTACTAAAGAACTCGAGGTAGCCTGCGGAACCCCAAGACACACTCGCAGCCCTCTTGCCAGTAAACGTTGAAGGCGCTCCTCAGAAGATTGCGATAAACCATGGAGAATAGGAGCCGAGTAAGCAATTTTTTGTTTTATGAGTGCGTTATGAACTTGTAGTAGCGAAGAGACTGATCCCCCCCACGTTGTACCTGCGAGTCGCCGAAGTACGTTTATTACTGCATTGGTCTGCTTTTCAATTGCGCGGATGTGTGAAGCCCATGTTAGCTGGCTGTCAAGAATAATTCCAAGAAATTTATGCTCTTTCACGCACATCAAAGTTTGTCCATTAAGCGTAAGTTGGAAATTATTCAGCTGTCGTCTAGTAAAAGGAAGTACGGCTGTCTTTGCGTATGAAAGACTCATGCCTCTTTCTTTTAAAAAGGTGTCGATAATGTCAAGTCCCTCTTGCAGCGTTGTTTGAATGTCTTGTATATGAGATCCAGAGGCCCATATGCAGATGTCATCTGCGTACAGCGAATACTGTAGACCAGACGGGAGCTTTAGTGGCAAGGCTGCCATGACGCAGTTGAATAAAAACGGACTGAGAACACTGCCCTGCGGAACGCCCTGTGTGATGCTGTGATAATTACTCGCGCCTTCGATTGTTTCCATAAATATTTTTCTGTCTTTCAAGAAATTTGATACCCATCGTAGTGCTCGACCGTGTAGGCCAAGCTCTAACATACCAGCAAGGATGTGTATGTGACTTACAGTGTCGAATGCTCTTTGAATGTCTAAAAATACTGCTACTGTCACATTTCCGCAACTTCGTTCATGTTCGACGCATGTGGAAATGTCTCATACTGAATCCATTGTACACCGATTTTGTCGAAAACCGGTCATGTAATTGGAAAACATATTTGTGTGTTCACACCACCACTGCAGTCGACAGTCTATCATCTTCTCCATTAGTTTGGAAAAACAGCTTGTGAAGCTGACGGGTCGGTAGGAGTCAAGACTAAGGGGAGTCTTTCCTGGTTTTAGTACTGGAGTTACCCGGGCTAATTTCCATGAATCTGGCAGAGTCTCTCTTATCCAGATGTCATTAAATATCTCCAAAAGAGCCATTCTTCCTACAGGACCTAGGTTCTTTAACATCGTATGTTATTGCTTTCATTACATTCACCGTTGCTGGTAGGCCCATTCTGGTGATAGAATAAACACGGATAACTGGCGAAACGCGGAAAGGAATAGAATCGGAATACAATCGTTACACTATCCCGGTCTAGAACGGCGAGCAAAGTGACGCTGTCAAGAGGGTTAGAAGGTGTGAACGAGGCTTCCATGTGGAATCCGACGCGTTTTCCAACCCTTCTGACCACAGCACTTTAGCACTTTAGTCCGCACTCTGTTTTTTCTTTCTAATATGCATTGACTTCCAAATTAGGCTGTCGGCGTATTATGGGACGTCTTGAATTAAGTAGAATCTGCAAAGTCTGGAGAAAACGACGATCCGCATGTACTCCAGTGGTGGCATCAGTGTATCTATTTAAATGAGTCAGATGACACAAAAGAAAAGAAAGAAAGAGAAGGCGCGACACTAGTACAATAACTTCGGTGTAGAACCGGGAGAGGAACAAAAGAAAAGTCAAAACACTGCACAGGGTATAAGAAAGTAAAAATAAGAAAATACGAGATGGGCCGTTAAAAAATATAGCTATATAGTTGCGGCGAGTCACTTGAAAAAACAAAGTAGCAGCCGACTTGAGCTTAACTCATCAGCAGACTTTCTTTACATCTTCTTTGTTTTGCCGACTACATCATAAGAAATGTCAGATTCATAAAGAAGTTTATTTTTATTTTTTTATTTATTACATACTGCAGACCACATTGTGGTCCTTGCAGGACGGGCAGACATTGAGTACAAGACATATACAAGATACGTTCGTATACACTCATAAAATATATAAACTTTACAATGATATATTGCTCACAGAAACATTTAGTAAAACGATCAAAACGCAATACCTAAATCAAACAATGGTGCAAACAGAACGATGTAAAATAAGGCAAGGGAATCGCACATCAAAGGCAAGGGAGTTTGAGAGCCGAGGACCTGCCCCGCTCATTCAACAGGAAGAACACATTCTATGCAGAAAAAAATAAGACAATAAAAACTTACATAAAACACAGTCACACGTTGTAAGAGGCGAGCAGCGAATTCCATTCAGAAATAGTTCGGGCAAAGAAGGAGAACTTATAGCTTTCTGTCCTAGCATAGATAGGTGTCAGTGTATCCGAACGATGTGTCGTGTGTACCTAGTGGAGAGATGACTTACATATAGTGAAGGGTCCAGAGCCAATTTGTGATTATTTGGATTATGTAAAAAGTCTAGCCTGTGTTTCTTTCTTCTTTGTTCAAGCTTAGGAATGTCGTTAGCCAACATCAACTCTGACGGGGATTCCGAACTTTTGACCTTAGAATAAATAAAACGAACAGATTTTCTCTGTATTCTCTCAAGTTTGTTAACATTGACTTTAGTATAGGGATCCCATGCAACGCAAACATATTCAAGTTTTGGCCGTATATAGGTTAGGTAAATGAGCAGCTTAACGTTTGAAGGGGCATTTCTTAGTTTGTGTCGCAGATAGGTTAGCTTCCGAAAGGCGGAAGAACTTTTGTTGTCAATGTGAAGGTTCCAAGAAAATTTATTAGTGAACGTTACACCAAGGTACTTGTAACTCTCAACTTGCTTTAATGAAACAGATCCCATTTGATACGTGTATTCCAGGGGATTCTTTTTACGTGTTATGCGAAGAGAGACAGTTTTATCTATGTTTGCAGCGAGTTCAGTTATTTATGGCAGAAAGTCGGCAGGCACGTAAGCGTACAATTTTTCTGCCTTGAAAAAAAAAAAGGAAGCATTCGCGTTAGTGTTCACCTAGCGAAGAGCACCAACTATAGAACGTATTGATGTGCAAATGTCTGTTCAACATTGCAAACAGGACTAACCACAAGCGCATTCACGAAGTCATCGTATACGCATCAGCGCACCGACAAAAATAATGAAAATGATTCAGTCGAGGGTAATTTTCAGGCACGAGACGCATCAACGAAAGGCTAGCAGTGCAGAATTCGCCTTGTGCCATGAGCCGTATATTCGCATCAAACATAACCCGTCAAACAGCACTGCCCTTTGTATCCGGATGTCTATTCGACCATTGAGACATATTTTAAAATTTTATCAATGAGCCTATCACGCAACGAGAAAAGGAACATAAAAAAATTGCTCCCCCTTCAAATTTTTTTATTCATTCGCCGCAGCTCTGATGCTTCCTCGGAGCGATCGCCCAGAGGTGGCAAACGAGGACTCCTCGAGAAAAAATAAACAACAACAACAACAAAATGTGCAGCGTGTTTCGTCGTCACCGTCTTGCGAAGTATCGTTAAGCAGAAAAAAAAAAGAAGAGAGAGCCAGAAAAAAAGTCGTGGTCATCTCTCCGCTGCCGACCAAGCTCGTTTCGCGACGCTACGTTATACAGCAACTTGTTCGCGGTCATCGCGAAACGCCTTCCGCTCAAACATTATTGCTTCGCCTGTACAGTCTTCATCTTTTTCAAGCATTTCGCGCCATCTCAAGGTCCCCTTCCTTTTCCTTGCGCTCCGGCTTCCCCGCATTGGACGGTATTCCCCGCCATCGTGACGAGGTCGTTACGCTGACGACGCACCTCGACGATAGGATTAATGGCGATGCCCTCCACTGCTGCGTCTAAAGCCCCTACTTTGGGAGACTGTAACGATACGTCATGACCACCAGCGTCCCTTAGTGGAAACTCGCGCATACTCGTGCAGAACGAGTCGAGAGCAAGGAATTTTTACAACGAGGTGTGCTGCGGACGCTCGGCTCGCTTCGGTATCTCTGGATTCTCCTATCGGTGTCTGTCGTAACAAATATAGGTTCAGCGCATACAGGTTCGAGCCTGTACGTATCACCTGCTTTTGCCACGACCATCGCAGATTGGTAAATATAGCGAATTTAGCTTCAACTGGCCTTCTTCATTTAACCAAGCGTCATAGCTGCTTGTGGAGGGCACCAAATTTCCGCGATGATCACTAATACAACGATTACGAAAAAAAAAAGAACTGCGATCGATCTATCCTTTGGAGTTGATTGGCGACGTTAATGCGATTAGCCATCTTTGTTATGATGGGTGTGCAAATAATTATGTCAAGTTTTCCACGCTATGATGAGCTTTCTGATAATTGTTGAATACCGAATGCCATGTCCCCATGCCATCCGGAAATCTCGAGACCTTACGGGCACATGCGTAGGCACACGAAGCGTCACTGCAAACTCGCTGCCAGCGACAATGCCGAAATATACCACGATGCAGTATGACTCGTCGCAATCACTGCACCCAATTCGAAATCCCGTAGCTACCCCCGCTACCTCTACTATTATGTCTGCAAAGTTCGTTGCAACGGCTATCCGTCAAGCGGCCGCACTCGATGAGGAGGTGTCCATTACGGATGGGGACTTGGGGGCTTGCCAAGGATGGGTACACACTATATCACCCATGGAGCGCCGAAGTTGTCTGTTCGGGCACCTACTCTGTGACAGGTACCCAGTGACCCAGATGTCTATTTGGCAAGACAGCAGCCAGCACATACCAAGTGGCCCAAACTGGTAGACGACTTGGGTCCCCTAGGTATGCGAAAGAAGTCAGGCACACATCACAAACTGGGTTCGAGAGAGAGAGACAGAGAAAAGTTTAATGATACGAAATGCAGAGAGGTCGGCCTGAGGTACATTCCTCTAGCCAGCTACTCTGCGTTGGGGGAAGAGAAAGAAAGAAAGAGGGTAGGAATAGGAACATGATGGATGACGATGACGAGAGGAGGAGGATGTAAAACATATAGGAAGCAATTTGGTCTACTGAAAGCCTATAGTGCAGGCCCGTACGTTATTAAAACAAGTCAGTAAGGCGTGGATGGCCTTAGAAGCCTTAAAACTCGATTTGACATCTGATCAAGGGTCTAAAATAACGTCCTCCGACAACGGTGGCCTACCGAGGTGCGTAAGGTCATTGCTCAACTTTTGTCGCTCTTCTACGTACTGAGGGTGTGAAGTTCCGAAAGAATGCCAATCGCATAAAAAATCAGTAATAGAGCCATTCAAGTCGTCTCTCTACTATGTCTACATCAACCACGGCGTGGTCCGCGTGCGTGAGAGAGAGAGAGAGAGATGAAAGTTGACCAGAGATAAAGGCTACCCAGAAGCTACCCAGATATTTCTGGCCGTCTACACCATACTGGAAAAAGAAAAAAAAAGCGGTAGAAGAGATGAGGGAGTCAGGAAGGTACTGAGGAGGAAAGAAAGTGAGGAAGGTACTAATAGACCACATAATGCTGTCTGGGTACCTTGTGGCAGCTTATGTGATTTATGTATACTTGAGCTACTGGTGCTCACACTCTACCAGAACACATTCGTTCGTTTTCTCCGGATTGGCTTACTAGTGCCACGGCCACTGAAAAAAAAGGAAAAAAATGGCTGTGGCTTAGGTAAGGTTAAGCCCAGGATGCGAAGCATACTAGCCTTTATTTTAGTTGTTGAACCACTGTTTAGCCTGGTGAACTGCTGTTGCTTGGCTATATTTGGTTCGGCTAGACGAAGAAACAACTCATGCGTTACTGCTTCGCCTTCAAGAGTGGAACGCGACAGCGTTCCCGTCGACCCGCCAAGGGGTGTAAGACAATGGGCTACAGGGCAGCGACTACGCGCCCCGCATTGGACGCGGTGAGCGTCGAGCAAAGCAGCGTTCGGCGCGGCAACGAAATGTGCGCCTGAGCAAGAGACGCACGCCTTAGAAACAGCTAGTTTCTAAGGCAACACCGCATTCACTAGAGGCGCCTTTGTACCGCTTTGAAGCATCGTACTCGTGGCTCAGTGGTAGCGTCTCCGTCCCACACTCCGGAGACCCTGGTTCGATTCCCACCCAGCCCGTCTTGCAAGAGTTGAGCCAAAGCCACTTCTCCTCTGTCGTGACGTCACGGTGTCACGTGGTTTCATGGCGACACCGCCGCGCCTGAGGAGCTGGGTTGAGCTCTCGTAATATGCTTCGCATAAAAAAGATAAAGAAAAAGAAAAGAAACTGCTGTCATCCGTCGCGGCACCGCCAGTTGGAGACTGTTGTCTGGGATTGACATAGAAACGCGTTTCGAACGCCCTTGCCCGTGTAAACCGACGCGTTCGTCCCCGAGAGCTAGCGCCGTTGTTCGGCCCATCGAAGCGTCCGAGAATGCAATTACGGCTAAGGCGTTCGCTCCCATTGCAGCCTGCCTGAAGTGGCAGGCCGCGCCTACTTTTATTTTATCCAGCGGCTGTGGTAGCGCAGACCTACACAGCAAACGTCGGTCCTTGCGCTATATTGTTGGTCGATCTCACCAAACACCCTAAGCTGTCTGGCAGGAGAGGCACCGGGAATGACAAACTGCTGAAATATCGAGGCACGCGCAAAACAGAGCCGCTTTTTAAAATATAAATTGCGTGGTTTAAACTGCACAGTGGGCCACGAGGGGAGCCGGAGCGGAGGGGCTGTGGATTAATTTTGACCACCTGGGGTTCCCCAGACCTCGCTCCGTTGAAGCACGGGCCGTCCTTTTGGCCCATATAAAGTCTTGCAGCGGACTCCTGTCGGAAGTTCTTCACGACATGCTACATGTGCGTGGGGTATTTTGTGAGTGTACCGTGACGCCTACAGCTATCGACAGGGGATTGAGACAGCGCAGTGTGCCTACTTTTGCTTTCGCAGGCCGATTTCAAGTCAGCCACATTTTGCAAAGTGTGTCTCAAGCACACCCATCGCATGTCACATAGAAAGCTGTTTCCAAAAAAAAAAAACCACAACCGTCGAAACGCAGTGAGCTCCTGTGAAACTCCCATATTCAGGCGAGAAGATATCCGAGGGCCTCGGCTTTATGTCACTCGCATATATATATATATATATATATATATATATATATATATATATATATATATATATATATATATAATTTCGGTGTGACATAAACCCGAAGGACTCGAGTTCTATTAGTGATATCATAAGAAGCTGCCAACAAACAAAGACACCAAGGACACCTAAGACGGCATAGGGGAAATGACTTGTACTCATTAATCGAAATAAAGAAATGATACATTAATGGAAATGAAAGCGGATGAAGAATCAAGCGGCAGCAGGTGAGATACGATATAAGTCTTCGCGTAATGCAAAGATAATACTCTACAGAATTATTGCTTCGCCTTATTACTGGCAATTTTTTACTATGTTTTCGAGACGGCACTCCTTCATGACTATTGTACTTTATTACTTTTTTGTTTTAATACACATTATTTTTAGTAATGAGAAACTGTCGACAATTGCCGCATATTTGTCATTTTTGTAGAGAAAAACTTAATTGTTCCATGAAGAATATATGCACAACATGGGCCTTACATGTTTGTATACTAGATGACAAAGGTTGTATATAGATGACAAAGATACTCTGGAATGAAATAGAACATCAACTTTCTGCTAAAATTATCACGGAAATGAAAACAAAGGAAAATCACGCTCAGACTCAATTTGTGGCTCCATTTTCACAGTGTACTGTAGAAGGACTTGATGGGCCAGTTGGTGCGTACTTACCGACATAATGTAGTGCGAAGGCACAATTACAAAGTAGAGACACAGAACACGTCACAGGCGCTACTTACAACTTTATTTGAAAGACAGCGAGAAGAGTTTATATACTCTTCCCAACATGGAGACGCGCCTAATACAACCGAGGGCGAATATCAGGGTGGAAAAGATCACTTGGTAGACCTAAGGAAATTAAGCTTCGCGTTGTACAAAGCAACAGAAGTCTGGCTTACGCAGGCACTGCTTCTTTCTTTTATGTAAAACGCTTCTAATAGCTCACGCGCCGTTCTAACTTTACTTCTGCCCAGGATCTTCACATCGTGAAATACCGGCTTACAAGGGCAGGCTTTACAGTGTGCTTAAAGATGTGCAGTGAAGGCCTTCTTCGGTCATTCGGTCATTGATGCAGCGGCCTGTTCTATATAGGACTTTACACAACACAGGGCATTTCATAAACCACCCCGTTGGCGCAACACACTTAGCGTTTGACGTGTTTTACTTGGCAGCCTATCTTCGAGCTGACCATTATGCGGGGACGCAGTTGGGCCAGCCTGTTTTGGAGATGAGAACACGACAGGCACTCCGTAACTATTCGCCACTTTTTTTTTTTCAATTTGTGGCTCATCTTATGCACATATGGCACAGCTTCCGGTCTTAGGTCAGTCCGCTCACTGGCTCTTGCCTCATTTGCTGGAGTGCCCGCTTTTAGCTTCTGTTGTTGGGATTCGGCCAATGTAGTGGTCCAAGTAAAAGTACGGCTTTACCAGCACTGCATTATATGCTTCGCTGCTAATCGATGTAGAAAGTTTTAAAACATAAATTCTGTTTTAAGAGAGGAATTTTTATTGAACTGTCCAATGACAAGGTTGCGCGGAGCATCTTTGTTTCGCTTTCAGTGCACAGCCCGTCGGTCGGCCTTCTAGCCTGGCTCGTTCCTCATGTTCATTTTTTTTCTTGTTTGTGAAGGCAAAGACTTCTGTGGCGACTTCACATTGATTTAGGGTTCGTGTGGTTTGAGCTTCCGGCCACTTTCGTCTGGTAAAGTAGACTATTTGAGGCCTTCTAGTACACGAAGGACAAGGAAACGAGCGTTAAAATGAAGCTTGGAACAAAAAAAAAAGAACATGCACGAAGTTCGCTTAGAACTTATATACGGGGAAGTAATGAGGCGTATTTTTAGTATATTTAGTTTTTTTTTCGTGCGTTAACTCTCGTGTGCTACTTCGTGACATCAACACTGCCATATTCGAGGCGATCGCTATGCATTTGGCTGGAAGAGTAAGGGGATCCGAAGGCCTCGACTTCCAGTTTCTTGCAGCTATACAAATCCCCATTCTTTAATATCTGCGTGGGTGCATAAGTTTGCACATGAGAGTGCAAGCGTAATGCGGACGATGTACTCTCGGACCCCGCCTTTCGCAAGATATCTTTCTTTTTGTCAAATTTCATTTTTATCATTTCTACACGTGAAATAAACGTAAGCACTATCTCTTACCGTGCCTTACCTGCCTTCATTTCCTGTTACGTTTGCATTTTTTCGACTCCTGGAAGACACGTGCATGTGGTCTACTCTTCTGTTTCATTTACTGCCATTTATTTAGCGCGCTTATGCCTACTTCTGCGGTATGATCCGAAGCTCATTAGTTTAGTTCACTTATTCAATTGAATATGTTGCAGCACGCCAAAATTAACACTTGCAGGCTCTGATGACGGATAATATGCATGCGTCATACGAGAGTGCCGACACGTTACCGTCCCTCCGTGAGCATTGCACGAATGCAGGGATATCATTGAAAGAGGAACATGTCTGGCCAACCAGATGTAGATGCAGAGTGATAAACAAACACGAAGTAAATACCTAGGGTAAGGGACCATCCACGGTTAGGAATGAACATCCAGATCGGTAGAAATAAGCACGGCGGAGCCGGGAGCCGCAAGAAAAACAATCAATACGGCGAGAGACGAGAGACCGGCTGCGTATATCCCGACTTGGTTGCGCCAAGCGACCCAACAGCTGGCGCCAGAAATATGAAACGCTGCCACCCCTGAAAGTTGGGACGCTGCCTACAGCTCTTACAGACAAGGTGGCTACAACAGGAAAGAAGGCCGGGCGAGGAAGGAACCGGAACAAGCCACGGTAGAAGCCGGCCAACGCGTTGGTAGGCCGCGTCGCAACACACAACACGACGACCCAACAACCTCGGCCCGGCAGAGGCGGCGGCTGCGTAGAAGTGGCGGGAGAAAGGTGCTTTCGCTGCGGCTCCCCGACCCTTGGGCGGGTAAGGTTATGAGATCCCTCCGCCTTTCCCCCAACTCCCGTAGATCCTTTTTTTGACGCTTCCCTGTTCCCAGTTTCTCCTCACACTTTCCCTTATGCTCGACGCTTTTACGCTTTGGCCCCCGTCTTCGCTATTCTGCCATTTTATAGCCTCCCTTCCACTCCTTTTTCTTGCTGTCCATGCGCCTTCCTAAAGCCCGAGGGGAACAAGAAGTATGCAATGGTCGAAGGATATTGCGATTGGCTTCGGGCGGCTCATGAAGGGGGACATAAAAAACGCGAGGTATTCGCAGCGAGACGCGAAATGACGTCTTCGATATGACATCACGCGTCATCTCTTCGTGGTTATTTTTGCCCACTGGGCCCGCGGACACACCTGGCTCGCAGTCGCGTTTCGAGTCGTGGTTTGTTAGAGGCTGCCATCTGGAACTTGCTCGTCGTGAGTACGGAGAGCCACAAACCTATGGTTGCGTCCTCTCCTATTTCATTGCGCGCCATCTGGATTTGGCGGACGTAGTCAATAATAAAAATAAATAACATGAACAAAGTGCGCTCTCTGCATTTGCGGCGAAAAAGAAAATTCAGGTGGGGTGAAGCTGCCAGAACGGCGAAATGAAAAGAAAATCTCGTTGTGCTTTGAAGCCTAGAGCCGTAAACTACAGGTGACTCGCCTCTGTAAAGGCACTGGCTCAGAACTTGTTCAACAAGTCTTCGGTGCATTCTCCGCGACCACTTATTTCAGGTGGCGCCCACAATGAGTGGCTGCGAAGGCGAATGCAGACGTGTCTGTTAGCAAGCGCAACTCGATAGCAGAATTTCCAGCAGCTGAACAGCTCGCCAGCGCCTGTCGCGTACCTGCGATCGAATTTCGTTATGCCTTGATAAGAAGACGTGTGTACTGAGTGCCATGCCCTCATAGAATAAGAAAGAAAAGACACTCTTCACCTGTGCAGACCACGAATCAGTCAAGCAATCCAAAGTGTCTACTCAGTGAACGACAGAATAGCAGAGAAGTAAGTCAGTCTGAGTCTAGGTTGGCTGCAAAGTGTTGGAGAAAAGAGAGAACGCCACATAAAAAAGTGATCAGGAGTTGTTAGGGCGCACTCCTTAAATCTTTAGACGCGCTGAAATTGACCCGAATTGCCCGCAACTATGAAAAAAATTAAATTATGGGCTTTTACGTGCCAAAACCACTTTCTGATTATGAGGCACGCCGTAGTGGAGGACTCCGGAAATTTCGACCACCTGGGGTTCTTTAACGTGCACCTAAATCTAAGCACACGGGTGTTTTCGCATTTCGCCCCCATCGAAATGCGGCCGCCGTGGCCGGGATACGATCCCGCGACCTCGTGCTCAGCAGCCCAACACCATAGCCACTGAGCAACCACGGCGGGTGCAACTATGAAGGTCAATTAAGAAAATTTAACCACTTTTCATAAAGCATACATATAAAGAAGAGAGTACTTGCACATTATTGACGACGTGTGTTCAGGCATGCTTACTTTTATCATTCGTTAAATTTAGCGCCAATCGCACGGCTCAAGAGTTGTCGTTACCGAGTCTTGTCTCGAGCCGCCTGACATAGTGACTGTCGTGAGACAAGGCAGGTCTCTATTTCGCTCAAGATGTCGAGGAAACTGATGACTATACCGTATAGCATGGCCATTCTACCGAGTGTATAGGTCATGTATCGAGGTACAGCTATCACACGTTGTGCAAAAAACGTGTGGCCGATATGATGAACATCACATATTTTTATGAGTGAAAGAACGTTTTCAGACATTCATTGTATATTTAGGCTGTCACATGCGCTTGAGCGTCAATGGCGTGTTCTAGACCACATATAGAGTTTCCTACAAAAACTGCTAGACGAGAGTTTGGCGCTGGGATTATTCAGAAACCATGGAACCTTGTTGCATAGTGCACGAAATTATCTAATATTCGTGCTTGTGGCTTCAGATGTTCTTGCAGGTTTATTTATTACGCTTTCTTTCTCTAAATTTTCAAGAATTCACGTCTCTCTAAACGCACCATGGTAATAAGTTTCAGCGTACATGCATAGTCGTGGCGAACGAGTGCAACCACGACGCGATATTTTGCTTAAAACGACCAAGTTGCAAAGTGACAAATCTGTTTGAAGTCGCAAAGGGGACGTTTAAACGAAGCCACGTACTAATCATTCTTCCCATGCTCGCTGAACCTCCATATACTTGCATTTTCCGTAGACAGTAGCACCGGAGTTCTCTGTAGTAATTTTCGTAGAAAACGCCGCCCTCGGTTTTTCAGCCACATGCTCTGGGACCTCCTACTCTATACTTATGTAAGCATTTATACCCCCTTATTAAAGAAATAAACTGAAACTGAAATCGGGGTACGGAGCCTTCGCGCGCGCATCTTGAAGCGCTGTGCTTAGCCGTGTGTATGAAACGTCTCTAAGCCGGGGCGATCCCTAGCGTCCTCTAGCGGTGCGCATATATCTCGTGAGACCCTAGGGACCAGCTGAGTTTAGGGCGCCACTTCTACAATTCTTTCAGAAAGGTGCGCATAAATTATCGTCGTCTTGAACGAAAGTCGACAGCGCAGCCGCAGAAAGACGAAATAGCAGCGCCTTGCAAGTTGTAACGCAAGTTTCGCGCGGTGCGTTCGCATCCTTGCGAGACACAGTCAACCGAGGAACGCGAGGCTGTATCCCAAGTGACATGCCTTCCCGAGCCAAAAGAGAGGGCGCGAGACCCCGACAGCGGGACAGTAAACAAAAGCCGGCCGCTCGCTCCCGATAGAAGCGATGCGAGTGAGACACGGCATATTTGAATGCAACAGCAGCCGACAGCGCGTCCCTCGCTGAAGAGTCGCGAGAGCACTAAAGAATGAACGGCGCGTGGAGCACCGGGGCGTAGTGAACACCGAAACGATGCCCTCGCTTCGTGACAGAGAAACAAGCATTGGCGTGAACGCACGACCGAGCACGTCGGTGTTTCGCGTCTCCCCGGCGCCTTTCGCGCCACTGCGTGGCCATATGCAGCGTTTACGCGTCTCGCGTCCGGCGACAACAGGCACGACGTGCGCTCGATAGAGACAGCCGGCGCCGTCCAATTTGCAAATGCATCTGGCTCGCGATGCAGCTGTCCTTGTCTTTACGCTTCGTTTGTTTTTCTGTTTGTTTCTTGTCTCGAGCGGATGGCGTCGCGATGTTGCCATTGCGCGGCTTCGATTCGGGCCGCGTGTAATATTGCGAGCTACTTCCACGCGCCCTTCGCCCACCCCAGGAAAACATGTGTTGCCGCGTCGGTGATGTACGGTCTAACTTCCACGTCGTTCGCATTGTTGCTCACTCGTCGTGAGTGATGGTCGCCGGTAACGCGATCGACGTGTGCGCGCCTTCGAGTGTTACGTAACGGCTTGCATCTTCGTGATTAACCTATCCGACCCTAGCTCTCTGTTCTTCCACTATCTCCGAGAGAATGGCATACTAATCGTTCCATTGGCGTAGAGTGCTACGAACAGCATTACACGAACCTTCTAGTAATTCACGTAAAGAGACGCTATTATGCCTCTTGGTCGAAGGCACACAGCCGCTTTCTGCACGCACGTATGCGTGCGTGCATGCGCTCCCACTCGCGCGCGCGTGTGTTGCGATGCTTACATACGCCTTGCATGTCTCGAAGGGCCTTTGACACGGCTGAAACCTCGGGTTTAGAAAAACCATACTTTACTGTTGCCTGTAAAGCGTGCACCACCACAAGCATATAATGTGGAGGGAGGTGCCAACTTCCCGGAAACACTCAAATGGTCTTCCGTCAGGCCCAGTCAAGAATATTGATTATAGGGTAGAATTAGCGAACTGCCACTGACGAATGTTTGCATCACAAAAAAAGCTTTAAAAGTTTAGTAGTGAGCGATATAAAAACAAACGAAATGTTAGAATGTCATTATGCGACGAGACGAGCTACCTTTCCCCCAGCAGCGGCTCTGTCCCATTGCCTCGACCAGCAGTCGCAAGCGACAATTTTCTCACAAGAGTGGATGATTGGGTTCTTTTAGTATGCCGTTAATAAAACTACAGAGATGGAGAGGTCGGTTAGACCGCCTACACTTTAATAAGGGTTTCCGTGGCATTGCACGGCATCCGAAAATAAACGGAGATGTCGGCGCCTGTGTTGAGGTCGCACGGTTCCGGAGCTAGCTTGTTTCTCTTCCTGCGTGCCTCTCGTGCTTCGTGAGCACGTGGCAGTTTTGCTGTTACGAAACTAAGAGCACGAAACACACGGACGCACAGGCTGTGTTCGAAGCCGTCGCCTTAAGTGGACAGCCAAGCGGACAGCGGAACCCTGCGTGGCACCAAGAAAAATTACACATGCAAACTATGGCTGCTTCTATTTTTTTATGAACCTGAATCCAGGGAACGTGAAAAGGTTTTTTTCTGCTTTCAAGTGTTTATTTCACAAGATACAATATGTACACCGCAGTGGGCGACATGCACAACAGTTCCAGTGAGTGCAGGTGCCGACAATTTTCGTTTGCTCGAACAGGCTTCTTTCTTCCACATTGATACACGTAAGCGTGAATATAAAAAAAGTTTGGATGCGCGCATCTTACTTTGTGTTATGAAATACGAAAAAGCAGTCACTTTCGCCTTTAACGCACAAGAACATCTTGCAGTGGCGTAGCTAGACATTTATTTGGGGAAGAGATGGAGGCACGCACTTGACCGGGGAGCGGGGTGGCTGGACAGGTGGGTTTTGTCGCACCACACTTTATGCGAGCTATACTGGTAGGCAGATTTAAAAAAAAAATATATATTTTTATGGGAGGGTCGGGGGTGTGGTAGCGATGAGGTGGGAACGTCTTGGTGTGCCCAGCTGAACATCGGAAAATGCCAGAAAAACTTTTTGAAGAAATAACTTGGTTTGACACAACCAAAACATTTACAGGTCTTGCGTCAGAAGGCTTCTTCTATTCCATGTATACAATTATTTCTACCAAGTCACAATGCCACGAGGATTACAAGTAACAGGGTGGAGATGAACGTGACTTACTCGCTCGAGCAAGAGGCCGTCCTCTTTGACGCTGAAGTGGGGAGAAACGGTGGTCAGTGGCGTCCTTCAGGGTGGTTATTGATAACTTCTCTTGTCTACATTAAGGTGCACTAATTAACACTATGCACAAGGCCTTCTAGGAAGCACTAAATTTGTTCAAAAATTCGCTCAAGGACCTGAAAACTAAACGCGTTTGCCACGCTACACTGGACAAGTGAGAACAGGAATATAGAAAAAAACAAGAATACAAGGGGTTACACCGGCTAGGGGTCACAGTACTTTATATAAGCCTTTAAGAAAGAAGAGAGGGGTGCACGGCTACTAACGTAGTGGAAGTGCATCCTCAAGAAACATTACGCGTCTTTGAATACGCATACTCAACCAACCATGGATTTCTCACTACAGCGTGGACTCCTTAAATAAAAATGGTGATCGCCAGAACCTCTTTTCACAGAATGGTGATACGAACACATGTTTTAGTGTACTGTTTAGTGCACAAGATGCTAAAGCACATTAGCCCACCTTTTACTAGTGCATTCACACAGCGAGGAGTCAATTTCGCCGCAAATAACGAAGGGAACAACCGATGGCGTTGGACGAAAATTCCAGTGCTCCTCAAATGTTGCCGTGCTATTCATTAACTGTTGCTATGGTTAACGCTAACCTTCATTCACACAGCATAATATTTTACAATAATAATCATAAGTAACAACGATCATGAAATGCGCAGCACTGACGACTTAATATGTTAATGGAACGTCCACTTTGGTATGGCCCACGTCGAAATTATCGCGTCGAGAGGTGAAAAACAGAGCGCCAAGATTTGTTCTCGTCTCTTCTTATATCGTTTTCGCTTTTTGTGCGCTGTTTCACATCGTTCACTAAGAGTACCTGGCCAAATAGTCTGTCCTTATGTTCCCAAGCAGAAATAAAAAGAAACGTTATAAGACTGAAATGAGAACGAGGAACTGCAAAGGCGTAGTGTCTGAATACATAGATTGAAGCAGGTACCAAGTTCACTGCCTAAGCCTCAGACGAGCTAAAATCCTGGCACTCTGGCCAAAGAACTCTGATACGCACAAGGCCAGCAAATGGCTAATTTTATTTTATTTATTTGAGAAATACTGCCAGCCTTCAGAGAAGGCCGTAGGCAGGAGTGGACAGTACATATGAAAAAAAAATGATCAAAAATAACAAGACAAGAACGCATTAGACAATGCTCGCACTACGCACTGAAAAGTAGCGAAAGACCAATAGTTTGCACGTCGCTTGCATACAAACCCGTGCTACAGATATAAAAATTGTACAATGATATATTGACAGAGTGCTTGACAAGGAAAGAAGAAATCAGAACATGGACAATTCAAGCTGCACATGCGCGTCGCTCGATATGACAAACTGCAGTAATGCATCACTTATCGAAGCATTTTGCGGGAGAACCATAGCATATGTCACGAGATAAGTGTTGCTGAAAATTGAAGGCTGATGGAATTATAAAGCACTTAAGAATGACTGCATGGTGGGTTTCTCGACAATGTGTGCACTGAGACGGTTCCATTCTCGAACAGTTCGAGGAAAAAATGAATTACTGAAGCAATCGGTTCTGCAGGCGAATTCTTTGACCTTTTTTGAGTGATTTGCTCGTGTGGAACGACGAGTCACCTGTTGAATGTACAATTCCTTATTGATACGCAAATTATCATGATATATTAAATACATATATTTCAACCTATCACGATGGCGTCTTAGTTGAAGTGTTTCTAAATTAGCTTTTTCTAGCAGCTGAGTCGGCGATGTGTGCCAGCTATATGAATTATAGACGAATCTTATTGATTTCCTTTGAACACTTTCGAGTTTACTTATATTTAATTCAGTAAATGGGTCCCATAAGACGGAAGCATATTCAAGAACCGGCCTAATAAATGTTTTATATGCCAGTAACTTTATTTCTTCTGTCGCCTGACGTAGGGAACGTTTCAGATACCCAAGTTTCTGCATGGCCTTTTTTTGTATGTAGTTGATATGCGTGTTCCACCTGAGATCAGGCGTGATCATGACACCCAAGTATTTATAACTCTCTACTGAAGAAAGACTGCGGCCATTTATGGAATATTGGTAGTGTAGGGGAATCCGTTTTCTTGTTATTGTCATCGATACGGTTTTCTTGTCATTTACCTTCATTTGCCACTCAGAACACCAATGATCTATTTTAGATAGAGATGAACTTAGAAGAGCCTGGTCATTCGGATGCTGAATTACGTTATACAATATACAATCGTCAGCAAACAACTTAGTTTTCACTGGTATGTCTTGAGTAATATCATTAATAAAAATTAAAAAGAAAAGTGGTCCCAGGATGGATCCCTGCGGTATGCCTGACAAAACTGGGGCCGGACTGGAACTAATGCTGTCGATGGAAACACTCTGCTGTCGCAATGAAAGATATGCTTCTATCCAGGATAATAATGTAGTGTTCTTGAATATTGCTTTCATTTTGATTAGCAGTTTAGAATGGGACACGCGATCAAAGGCTTTCTCGAAAGCTAAGAATATAATGTCTACCTGGCTTTGCCTATCCAATGATGAAGCAAAATCATGAACGGTTTCGAGTAGTTGTGTTACCGTTGACAGGTTCTTACGAAAACCATGCTGTCTGGAATCGATCAGGTTGTTATTTTCAAGAAACTCCGATATATGTTTAAAAATGACATGTTCAAGTGTCTTCACACATGTGCATAAAATGGAGATCGGCCGGTATATCGCAATATGTGATGGATTTTGTGATTTAGTAACGGGGACGATTCTTCCATACTTCCAATCATGTGGAAGTTCCGCTCGCCGTAAGGATTCTTTAAATATTATGGTTAAATATTTCGAGCACCATTCGGCATACCTAATGAGGAAGGCATTGGGTATGCCGTCTATTCCAGGGGATTTTTTGCTGTCCACTTTCAAAAGAAGCGAAAGAACGCCTTCCTCAGTGATTGTTATGTCACCTATAGCGGGGCATTCGTGAGGTAGTGTAAAGTGTGGCTGATTGCCGTCATCTTTCGTGAACACTGAACAGAAGTAATCATTGAATGAACTCGCAATGGCAAATGGATCCGTAACAGGTCTACCATCAATACATAGATTCGATATTGTACTCTTTTTTTGTTTGAAATGACGCCAAAATTTTGCCGGGGACGAAAGAAGAAAGTTTTTCATAGTTACACTGTCATAATGTAACTTAGCATTTTTGATAGCGTGTTTTAACTGTCTGCGCATGTCGGAAAGTTTTTGCGCGGTATCTTCGGAGGGACTACGACGAAGTTTCTTTCGGATCTTTTTCGTCTTTCGTCCCAAGCGTACAATGTCTTTGGTCATCCATGGGTTTGAGCGTTGCACACACTTCACTCGGAATGGTACGAAATCTTTTATGCACCTTAAAACAAGGTTTTTGAAGAAAAGCCACAAGTCATCAACGGAAATTTCCCCAGACTCAGAGTGGACAAGGAATTGTGAAAACGAGATGTCAAGCTGGTCCAATATACTCACAT